>NC_088218.1:16799644-16819644 GCF_036934945.1 Oncorhynchus masou masou
CCTCTCTCTCTCTCTCCCTCTCTCAGTAACTCAGTGTTGATTCCTGACAGTTGTTCCCTCTCTCTCTCTCTCTCTCTCTCCCTCTCTCAGTAACTCAGTGTTGATTCCTGACAGTTGTTTCCTCTCTCTCTCCCTCTCTCAGTAACTCAGTGTTGATTCCTGACAGTTGTTCCCTCTCTCTCTCTCTACCTCTCTCAGTAACTCAGTGTTGATTCCTGACAGTTGTTTCCTCTCTCTCTCTCTCCCTCTCTCAGTAACTCAGTGTTGATTCCTGACAGTTGTTCCTCTCTCTCTCTCTCTCTCTCTCTCCCTCTCTCAGTAACTCAGTGTTGATTCCTGACAGTTGTTCCCTCTCTCTCTCTCTCCCTACCTCTCTCAGTAACTCAGTGTTGATTCCTCAGTTGTTGATTCCTCAGTCAGTGTTTTCTCTCAGTAACTCAGTGTTGATTCCTGACTCTCTCTCTCCCTCTCTCAGTAACTCAGTGTTGATTCCTGACAGTTCTTCTCTCAGTAACTCAGTGTTGATTCTCTCTCTCTCTCCTCTCTCAGTAACTCAGTGTTGATTCCTGACAGTTGTTCCCTCTCTCTCTCTCTCTCTCCCTCTCTCAGTAACTCAGTGTTGATTCCTGACAGTTGTTCCCTCTCTCTCTCTCTCTCTCTCTCTCTCAGTAACTCAGTGTTGATTCCTGACAGTTGTTCCCTCTCTCTCTCTCTCTCCTCTCTCAGTAACTCAGTCTCTGATTCCTGACAGTTCTTCCCTTCCTCTCTCTCTCTCTCTCTCCCTCTCTCAGTAACTCAGTGTTGATTCCTGACAGTTGTTCTCTCTCTCTCTCTCCCTCTCTCAGTAACTCAGTGTTGATTCCTGACAGTTGTTCTCTCTCTCTCTCTCTCTCTCTCTCTCTCTCTCTCCCTCTCTCAGTAACTCAGTGTTGATTCCTGACAGTTGTCTCTCTCTCTCTGCATGCTGGGAGTGATTGGTGCATGCTGGGAATTGTTTGAGTGAAGGAGGGCGTGTGTGGTGGAGAGTTTGATATTCACAACTTTCTTTCGGTTTGCTATTTCTTGTTGGTATTTATTTGTTTTTTTTCTGTGCATGATTAAGGTTATTATTTTTGTTGTGGTAGAATTAAGTATTTTGTTTTTCGTATCGAAATTACCCTGATTTTGGCGGGGATGGCAGCCCGATTGGGGATGCCGTCCCTGTCACTTCGGCACAGCTTTAGGTGTGTTACTGAAGCTGTTGTCACGGTGGAGGAATTTCTGGTCGCCGTAGGAGAGAAGGTAGGCTATGAGAATATTGCTTATGCATCCCGGATGAATAAAGCTGTGGTGGTATTTCTTAAAGAAGAGTGTCTGGTTGATCGTATGGTTGAGCATGGTGTACTTCTTAAAGAAGAGTGTCTGGTTGATCGTATGGTTGAGCATAGCGTACTTCTTAAAGAAGAGTGTCTGGTTGATCGTATGGTTGAGCATGGTGTACTTCTTAAAGAAGAGTGTCTGGTTGATCGTATGGTTGAGCATGGTGTACTTCTTAAAGAAGAGTGTCTGGTTGATCGTATGGTTGAGCATGGCGTACTTCTTAAAGAAGAGTGTCTGGTTGATCGTATGGTTGAGCATGGCGTACTTCTTAAAGAAGAGTGTCTGGTTGATCGTATGGTTGAGCATGGCGTACTTCTTAAAGGAATGTTTATTCAAGTTACGCCGCTTTTTTCTGTCAACAACGGTGACGATTTCAAATGTACCACCGTTTATTCCAAATGAGCTATTGGAGCGCGAGTTATTGCGCTTTGGGAAGTTCGCCAGTTCAATTAAGGTTGTCCCGTTGGGTTGCAAACACCCGGCGTTGAAACAGGTAATGTCATTTCGGTGACAGGTGTTTATGTTTTTGGACTCACCGGAGCAGACATTAGAGTTATCGTTTAAAATCAAGCATGACAATAGAATGTATATGGCTTATGCTAGTACGGGTAGTCAACTGTGTTTTGAGTGTGGGGATGTTGGTCACAAGCGACATGCTTGCCCGAAAAGGGAGAAGGCAGAGGGAAGGGCACAGGTGGTCATCGTAACGTCTGGGCCCGCTGATGTAGGGAGAGGTGGTCATCGTAACGCCTGGGCCCACTGATGTAGGGAGAGGTGGTCATCATAACGCCTGGGCCCACTGATGTAGGGAGAGGTGGTCATCATAACGCCTGGGTCCGCTGATGTAGGGAGAGGTGAGCCGACAGCGGTAGAGCAGCTACAAGCACCTGTTGCTGAGGAACAAGTTATCCGTGTTGAGGGCACGGGGTTGCAACTTGTATTAGAAGGAAATGTTATGTTACAGAAAAGTATTGTTGTAGAAGGTAAGGATGTATCTGAAGAGCCAGTTCCTCAGACTGGTGAGCAGGTGCCCAGTATGAGTGCTGGGTTAAAGGAGGGGGTTCATGTGGAGCTAGGCTCCCAGGGAGTGGAGGAGATGCCCACTATGAGTGCTGGGGTTCATGTGGAGCTAGGCTCCCAGGGAGTGGAGGAGATGCCCACTACGAGTGCTGGGGTTCATGTGGAGCTAGGCTCCCAGGTAGTGGAGGAGATGCCCACTATGAGTAATGAGGTACAGGAGGGTTTTCATGTGGAGCTAAGCTCCCAGGTAGTGGAGGAGATGCCCACTACGAGTGCTGGGGTTCATGTGGAGCTAAGCTCCCAGGTAGTGGAGGAGATGCCCACTACGAGTGCTGGGGTTCATGTGGAGCTAGGCTCCCAGGTAGTGGAGGAGATGCCCACTATGAGTAATGAGTGCTGGGGTTCATGTGGAGCTAAGCTCCCAGGTAGTGGAGGAGATGCCCACTACGAGTGCTGGGGTTCATGTGGAGCTAGGCTCCCAGGTAGTGGAGGAGATGCCCACTACGAGTGCTGGGGTTCATGTGGAGCTAAGCTCCCAGGTAGTGGAGGAGATGCCCACTACGAGTGCTGGGGTTAATGTGGAGCTAGGCTCCCAGTTAGTGGAGGAGATTCCCACTATGAGTAGTGATGTTCAGGTGGGGCTAGTCTCCCAGGTAGTGGAGGAGATGCTTGGTACGAGTGATGAGGTGCAAGTGGGGAGTGTTGAAAGGGATGTGGTAGAGGGGAGTCAGTTGTCTGTGGTCTCAGCTGAGGATCAGGAGAATGATATGGAGATCTCTTCAGATATGACAGCTGCTGGTGATGACTCAGTTTATGATCTAGAGGAGGTAAATTATTTTCTAGTTAGACTTTTGGGAAATCTGTCAAATTGGCAGATTATTTTGATGTTGATAAGTTTGTGAGGTCAGCTGTGATGTTACAGAAGACGGTGGGGTTAGACCAGTTGAGTGAGAAGAAGCGGTTTCGCTTGAGGAAATGTATAACTGCTGTTGCAGCAGCAAAAGGTGGTGGGAAACGTAGTCAGGTTAAGAGAAGAAAAAAAAATTATGATGATGATCATGCTTCATAGGGTGTCTTTTTTCTCGTTGGTTTCTCTGTGGTTTCTTCTGCTTTTCTTTTCTCTTTTCTACATGGAGGTACTAAGGGTAGGTTCTCTTAATATTAATGGGGGAAGGGACAGGAATAAGAGGGCTTGGGTATTAGAAGTAATAAAACAGAAAAGACTTAATGTAGTTTTCCTACAGGAGACACATAGTGATGAGGAAAATGAGGTTGACTGGGGTATGTGGTGGGAGGGGCAGCATGTACTCAGTCATGGTACTAATTTCAGTGCTGGGGTGGCAATCTTGTTTTCCTCAGGCTTAGGGGTGACTGTGGTATCTACAACAGAGATTGTCAAGGGTTGGGTTTTATTGGTCAAGGTGGATGTTATGGGATTTTTATTTTTTATTTTTTATGTTTATGCTCCTAATGAGGGTACAGAGCGTATTGCGGTTTTTGATCAAATGAAGGAAACCTTAAGACAGTGTGACCAAGAGGAGTGTATAGTTTTAGGTGGTGACTGGAATTGTACAGTGGATTTTACTGTTGATCGCACTGCTGAAGAACCTCACCTGCAGTCAGCCACTTGCCTGTCTGGCCTATTAACTGAGTTTGAGCTTTCTGATGTGTGGAGAGTTAGAAATGCAAAAGTTAGGCAGTTCACATGGCTAAAAATTAATGAAGGTCGTGTCAGTGCAGCAAGGTTAGACAGGTTGTATGTATCTGAGCAATACTGTAGTAGGGTTGGAAAGTGTGCCATTACTCCTGTGGGTTTCTCTGATCATCATATTGTTACTGTTGATATTCACTTGTCCTGTCCACGAAGGTCATCCCCTTACTGGTATTTTAATGTTAAATTGTTACATTATGTCATGTTTTGTGACAGGTTTTTGTTGTTTTGGGAAAAATGGAGGGTTATAAAGGGGAATTTTGAGTCCTTGAGACAATGGTGGGAAGGCCCAAATACGAATATTTTGTCAACAGCTCTGTCTCAAAATGAAGTTAAAGAGACTATCAGGGCCCTTGAACAGGACATCAAGTATATTGAATTGAAGTTGCTCACTCAGAACGACCCTGGACTAGTCATGAATTTACAGGACAAGAGACATGAACTGAGGTCGTTTCTGCATGAAAGAGTGAAGGGTGCCTTGATTAGGTCTCGTTTCGCCTCCCTCAAGGATATGGATGCTCCTAGTGCTTTTTTTTAAACCTGGGACAGTCGACGTTTCAAAGAAAACAGATGGTCTGCCTTCGTCTCCCTGATGGGAAGGTGACCACGAATGATATTGAAATGCGTCAACATGCCGTGGATTTCTACTCGTCTCTTTATAAGGCGGAGGATTGTGACTCTCTGTGTACTGAACAGTTGTTACATGGTTTTCCTCAATTGGGACCTGAGCAGAGAGTCGCATTGGACGCAGACATTACACTGCAGGAGCTGTCCACAGCAGTTATGCAGCTCTCAACAGGCCGAGCCCCTAACATCGATGGTTTACCATCTGAGTTCTATAAGCACTTTGGGGGTCTATTGGAGAGGATTTTTATGAAGTGGTGTGTGAATCTATTCATGAGGGTTCTCTTCCTGTATCCTGTCAACGTGCGGTGCTTTCACTGTTGCCAAAAAAGGGGGATTTGGCTTTCATGAAAAATTGGAGACCTGTTGCTTTGCTATGCGCAGAATACAAAATTGTTTCTAAATGTCTCTCAAATAGGTTGAAAGAGTATCTGGGAGTGTTGATCCACAAGGACCAGTCCTACTGTGTACCTGATCGCTCTATTGTTGACAACTTGTTTATGATAAGAGATGTTTTAGACATTTGTAAACTGTCTGATGTAAATGTGGGTTTACTTTCGTTGGATCAGGAGAAGGCTTTTGATCGTGTGGACCATCATTACTTGTTTAAAACAATGAAAGCCTTTGGGTTTGGGGATGTTTGTCTGTCTTGGGTGAATTTACTGTATGCTGGGGCCTCGTGTATGGTGAAGGTGGGTGGTGGTTTAAGTTGCCCCATCCCTGTCCAAAGGGGCATCAGGCAGGGATGCCCAATCTCAGGGCAGTTATATAGTCTGGCGATTGAACCAATGCTTTGTTTTTTAAGAGCGAAGCTTACTGGTTTCTCTGTGCCAGGTGTAATGAAGGGTCCCACGATAGCACTGTCTGCGTATGCAGATGACGTGATAGTTTTTATTACAGGGGGTGAGGATGTTAAGGTTCTCTCAAACACTTTAAAGGTGTATGAGGGGGCCTCCTCAGCTAGAGTCAATTGGGGAAAGAGTGAAGCGCTGTGGGCAGGTCAGCTTCAGATGGGGTCCACTCCAAGGTTACCAGGGGGGCTTCAGTGGGGCAGAGATGGGATGAAGACTTTTCTAGGCTCCAATGTCTTTCAGAAAAAGAACTGGGAGGGTGTAGTGGAAAAAGTGTGTGCTAGACTGTCAAGGTGGAAATGGGTGTTGCCCCAGCTGTCTTATAGGAGACGGGTCCTGGTAGCTAATAATCTTGCTGCTTCTACCCTGTGGCACAGACTAATGATTTTACAGCCACCAAAGGGTCTGATACAAGAGCTTCAGAGGATCCTTGTCAATTTCTTCTGGTCTGGACAACACTGGATCAAAGCTGCAGCCCTGTACCTGCCACTGCACGAGGGTGGGCAAGGCCTGGTGGACATTTCCTCTAGAATCATGGCTTTCCGGCTCCAAGCAGCCCAGAGATTTTTGTTCAGAGACTGTTCTAGCTGGGTTGAAACAGCCTACACATTGATGAGGAGAGCGGGTTATTTGGGCTTAGACAGGCATCTTTTCCTCTTAAAACTGGAGGGGGGTGATTTGACTGGCCTGACTCCATTTTATGAGTCTGTTATGCAGGCTTGGAGAGTCTTTGTCAAGTCCCGTAAGGCGGCACGCCACCAGGGATGTGGCTTTTTGAAGAGCCTCTTTTTCATAACACTGCCATCCAGTCCCGTGTTCTGTGTTCAGCCAGACTACGTTCATGCCTGTTAGGCGTGGGGTGTACCAAGCTGGGTCATCTGATGCGGAGCAGGAGCAGATCGTTGGAGGAGCTGGGAGAAAGAGCAGGGATCCAATCATCTCGCCTACTGAGGAAGGTCGTCGATGAGGTCTGTGAATCCTTGCCAGAGCTTCATCTGCCGTATGTGACTGACACTTCCAATTCTGATCGGTGGAAGGAGGGTCTGGATTATGTTCCCTGCACTGATTGTTAGTGCTGTGATGGGGGCATTTGAAAAGGACGTGGGGATGCTGCTTTCCTTCCATACACCGGAGCTGGGGGAGTTCAAGGAGGTGGGAAAGAAGGCCATGTACAGAACATGTGTAATGGTGTCCCATGCCTTTTCCCTGGAAGGGGTAAAAACGACGAGGTGGGCGGATGTGCTTGGTCCAGGTGCCTCTCCAAAAGGCTGTTGGCGATCATTATATAAACTGCCTATTGATAAGAGGACAGCTGACCTCCAATGGAGGATAATACATGGAGCTATAGCCACCAACATGCATCTGATACACCTGGATCCTACTGTTGGAGAGGGGTGTCCATTCTGTGCTGAGTCTGAATCTCTGGCACATCTGTTTTTACTGTGTCCCAGGTTGGTCGGGATGATTGAACTGATCACTGATTGGTTCTCAACGTTGGGAGAGGTTTTTTCTTCCCAAATGTATATATTTGGGCCAAAGTACAGGTTCAGTCAAAAGGGTATAGTTGTGTTGCTTAATTTTGTGTTAGGGGTAGCAAAATTAGCGATATGGAAGACCCGAAAGAACAGTATTCGGGGACAGGGGTCTGTGGATGTGGTGGGAATGCTGGAGGGAATGTTGGCAGCGAGACTAAGGGTTGAGTTTGCCTATTATAAACTTGTCAACAATATCGATCTGTTTTTGAGTATATGGGGTATTCAGAGGCTGTTGTGTGTAGTTACTGTGGAGGAGGAATTGGAGTTGTGTTTTTAATTGATGTGTAACTGTGGTTTTGTATGAGTATTTATAGTGTGGTGGGCCCCCAGACCCAATAAAGAGTATTTAAAACTTAAAACTCAAAACTCTCTCTCTCTCTCTGTCTCTCTCTCTGTCTCTCTGTCTCTCTGTCTGTCTCTCTGTCTCTCTGTCTCTCTGTCTCTGTAACTCACAGCGTTAATTCCAGACAGTTGTTGAGAGAGATGCATCATCAGGGCTACAAACAGCTGCTGCCTGTAGAGAGACGACCGCACCTAGAAGACCACAGACACATCACATTATTAATACAGGACTACAGACACATATCACATTATTAATACAGGACTACAGACACATATCACATTATTAATACAGGACTACAGACACATATCACATTATGAATACAGGACCAGACTGACATGGATTAGACAGCAACAGACCAGATGTTCAGTAGACTAGATATTGAACGTACCAGGACAGCGATAGAGACTTGCGCCTCCTTCTCCACCTCCTCCTTCTCCCTCCTCATCTCCTCCAGGTCAGCTGATGGGTCATACTCTCCCTTCAGACGACGCAGACCTACAAACGCACACACACAGCAAGTGTGTATTTTGGACACACCTACTCATTCAAGGGTTATTATTTATTTATACTATTTTCTACATTGTAGAATAATAGCGAAGACATAAACTATGAAATAACAACCCACTCGAGTGGGTTGAGTCACTGATGTGATCTTCCTGTCTGGGTTGGCGCCGCCCTTGGGTTGTGCCGTGGCGGAGATCTTTGTGGGCTATACTTGGCCTTGTCTCAGGATGGTAAGTTGGTGGTTGAAGATATCCCTCTAGTGGTGTTGGCGCTGTGCTTTGACAAAGTGGGTGGGGTTATATCCTGCCTGTTTGGCCCTGTCCGGGGGTATCATCGGATGGGGCCACAGTGTTTCCTGACCCCTCCTGTCTCAGCCTCCAGTATTTATGCTGCAGTAGTTTGTGTCGGGGGGCTAGGGTCAGTCTGTTATGTCTGGAGTAATTCTCCTGTCTTATTAGGTGTCCTGTGTGAATTTAAGTATGCTCTCATTCTCTCTTTCTTTCTCTCTCTCGGAGGACCTGAGCCCTAGGACCATGCCTCAGGACTACCTGGCATGATGACTCCTTGCTGTCCCCAGTCCACCTGGCCGTGCTGCTGCTCCAGTTTAAACTGTTCTGCCTGCGGCTATGGAACCCTGACCTGTTCATTGGACGTACTACCTGTCCCAGACCTGCTGTTTTCAACTCTCTAGAGACAGCAGGAGTGGTAGAGATACTCTTAATGATTGGCTATGAAAAGCCAACTGACATTTACTCCTAAGGTGGTGACTTGTTACACCCTCGACAACTACTGTGATTATTATTATTTGACCATGCTGGTCATTTTTGAACATTTGAACATCTTGGCCATGTTCTGTTATAATCTCCACCGGCACAGCCAGAAGAGGACTGGCCACCCCTCATAGCCTGGGTCCTCTCTAGGTTTCTTCCTAGGTTTTGACCTTTCTAGGGAGTTTTTCCTAGCCACCGTGCTTCTACACCTGCATTGCTTGCTGTTTGGGGGTTTAGGCTGGGTTTCTGTACAGCACTTCAATATATCAGCTGATGTAAGAAGGGCTATATAAATACATTTGATTTGATATGATTTTGATTTGATAGTAGCCACAAATGTTTTAAACAAACCTAAATAGATTTTAGATTCTTCAAAGAAGCCACCCTTTGCCTTGATGACAGCTTTGCACACTCTTGATATTCTCTCAACTAGCTTCACCTGGAATGCTTTTCCAACAGTCTTTTCCAACGGGAGTTCCCACATATGCTGAGCACTTGTTGGATGCTTTTTCTTTTGTCCAACTCATCCCAAACCATCTCAATTGGATTGAGGTTGGGTGATTGTGGAGGCCAGGTCATCTGATGCAGCACTCTCCTTCTTGGTCAGAAAGCCCTTACACAGCATGGAGATGTGTTGAGTCATTGTCCTGTTGAAAAACAAATGATAGTCCCACAAAGCGCAAACCAAATGGGATGGCATATCACTGCAGAATGCTGTAGTAGCCATGCTGGTTAAGTGTGCATTGAATTCTAAGTGTGCATTGAATTCACAGACAGCGTCACCAGCAAGGCACCCCCACACCTCCTCCTCCATGCTTCACGGTGGGAACTACACATGCGGAGATCATCCGTTCACCTACTCTGCTTCTCACAAAGACACGGCAGTTGGAACCTAAACTCTCCAATTTGAATTCATCAGACCAAAGGACAGATTTCCACCGGTCTAATGTCCATTGCTCGTGTTTCTTGTCCCAAGCAAGTCTCTTCTTCTATTGGTGCCCTTTGGTAGTGGTTTCTATGCAGCAATTCGACCACGAAGGCCTGATTCACGATGTCTCCTCTGAACAGTTGATGTTGAGATGTGTCTGTTACTTGAACTCAGTAAGGCAGTTATTTGGGATGCAATTTCTGAGGCGGGTAACTCTAATGAACTTATCCTCTGCAGCAGAGGTAACTCTGGGTCTTCTTTTGGGTCTACCTCATGAAGCTGGTTGAGAGAATGCCAAGAGTGTGGAAAACTGTCATGAAGGCAAAGGGTGGTTACTTTGAAGAATCTCAAATATAAAATACCCTTTCTTGGTTACTACATGATTCCATATCTGCTTATTTCATAGTTGTGATGTCTTCACTACTATTATACAATGTAGAAAATAGTACAAATAAAGAAAAATCCTTGAATAAGTAGGTGTGTCCAAACTTTTGACTGGTACTGTATTTTCTAAGAGAGATCTGAGATTTCTACAGTACATACTATTTTTGGCCTCCTCCACCATGCCTCTCTTGATGTAGAGGTATCTGGGACTTTCAGGACACAGTGGCAGCAGTAGAGATTGTAAAACAGCAGGAGCTCCAGACAGACCCAGCAGCAGCGGCCAGAAGTAGTCATTACCCAGGAGGAACTCTAGACCAAGCACCTGGGAGACAGGGGGACAAAGATGAGGGACAGACACAGAGAGAGACAGGGGGACAGAGATTAGGGACAGACACAGAGAGAGACAGGGGGACAGAGATTAGGGACAGACACAGAGAGAGACAGGAGGACAGAGATCAGGGACAAACACAGATAGAGACAGGAGGACAGAGATTAAAGATGGACACAGAGAGAGACAGGGGGACAGAGATTAGGGACAGACACAGAGGGAGACAGGAGGACAGAGATTAGGGACAGACACAGAGAGAGACAGGGGGACAGAGATGAGGGACAGACACTGGGAGACAGGTGGACAGAGATTAGGGACGGGGCAGAGAGAAACCGGGGACAGAGATGAGGGACAGACACAGAGAGAGACAGGGGGACAGAGATGAGGGACAGACACAGAGAGAGACAGGAGGACAGAGATTATGGACAAACACAGAGAGAGACAGGTGGACAGAGATTAAAGACGGACACAGAGAGACAGGAGGACAGAGATTAGGGTCGGACACAGAGAGAGACAGGGGGACAGAGATTAGGGATGGACACAGACAGTGACAGGGGGACAGAGATTAGAGGACAGACAGTGACAGGGGGATAGAGATTAGGGACGGACACAGACAGTGACAGGGGGACAGAGATTAGAGGACAGACAGTGACAGGGGGATAAAGGACAGACAGTGCCAGGGGGGTAGAGATTAGAGGACAGACAGTACCAGGGGGGTAGAGATTAGACGACAGACAGTGCCAGGGGGGTAGAGGTTAGAGGACAGACAGTACCAGGGGGTAGAGATTAGAGGACAGACAGTGACAGGGGGATAGAGATTAGGGACGGACAGTGACGGGGATAGAGGATAAAGGACAGACAGTGACAGGGGGATAGAGATTAGAGGACAGACAGTGACAGGGGGATAGAGATTAGAGGACAGACAGTGCCAGGGGGATAGAGGATAGGGGGATAGAGGATAAAGGACAGACAGTACCAGGGGGATAGAGATTAGAGGACAGACAGTGCCAGGGGGATAGAGATTAGAGGACAGACAGTGCCAGGGGGATAGAGGATAAAGGACAGACAGTACCAGGGGGATAGAGATTAGAGGACAGACAGTGCCAAGGGGATAGAGATTAGAGGACAGACAGTGACAGGGGGATAGAGATCCAGGTCGTCTACAAGGCCATGCTAGGTAAAGCTCCGCCTTATCTCAGTTCACTGGTCACGATGGCAACACCCATCCGTAGCACGCGCTCCAGCAGGTGTATCTCACTGATCATCCCTAAAGCCAACACCTCATTCGGCCGCCTTTCGTTCCAGTACTCTGCTGCCTGTGACTGGAAGGAATTGCAAAAATCGCTGAAGTTGGAGACCTTTATCTCCCTCACCAACTTCAAACATCAGCTATCTGAGCAACTAACCGATCGCTGCAGCTGTACATAATCTATTGGTAAATAACCCACCCATTTTCACCTACCTCATCCCCACAGTTTTTATTTATTTACTTTTCTGCTCTTTTGCACACAAATATCTCTACCTGTACATGATCATTTATCAATCCAGTGCTAATCTGCAATATTGTAATTATTCGCCTACCTCCTCATGCCTTTTGCACACATTGTATATAGACTCCCGACTTTTTTCTCCACTGTGTTATTGACTTGTTAATTGTTTACTCCATGTGTAACTCTGTGTTGTCTGTTCACACTGCTATGCTTTATCTTGGCCAGGTCACAGTTGTAAATGAGAACGTGTTCTCAACTAGCCTACCTGGTTAAATAAAGGTGAAATAAAAAAATAAAAAAAATAGAGGACAGACAGTGACAGGGGGATAGAGATTAGAGGACAGACAGTGACAGGGGGATAGAGATTAGAGGACAGACAGTGCCAGGGGGATAGAGTTAGAGGACAGACAGTGCCAGGGGGATAGAGATTAGAGGACAGACAGACAGGGGGATGCCAGGGGGATAGAGATTAGAGGACAGACAGTGCCAGGGGGATAGAGATTAGAGGACAGACAGTGACAGGGGGGGATAGAGGATAGTTAGAGGACAGACAGTACCAGGGGGATAGAGATTAGAGGACAGACAGTGACAGACAGTGGGGGATAGAGTTAGAGGACAGACAGTGACAGGGGGATAGAGATTAGAGGGATGACAGGGGGGGAGAGTTAGAGGACAGACAGTGACAGGGGGATAGAGATTAGAGGACAGACAGTGACAGGGGGATAGAGATTAGAGGACAGACAGTGCCAGGGGGATAGAGATTAGAGGACAGACAGTGCCAGGGGGATAGAGATTAGAGGACAGACAGTGCCAGGGGGATAGAGATTAGAGGACAGACAGTGACAGGGGGATAGAGATTAGAGGACAGACAGTGACAGGGGGATAGAGATTAGAGGACAGACAGTGCCAGGGGGATAGAGTTAGAGGACAGACAGTGCCAGGGGGATAGAGTTAGAGGACAGACAGTACCGGGGGGATAGTGTGTGTGTGTGTGTGTGTGTGTGTGTGTGTGTGTGTGTGTGTGTGTGTGTGTGTGTGTGTGTGTGTGTTCTTACCTGACTCAGTAGTATACCAGTAACAATAGCCAGCTGATGTAAGGTTCCCAGAGATCCTCTGTAGGCCATGGGAGCTATCTCCCCTATATACATAGGAACTAACCCTGAGGACAGACCTGAGAGAGAGAAGGGGAGAGAGAGACGTAAACGTAAAACACAACAAATTGCATGCAGAGCAGAATTAGGCCGATACCCACTAATTATCAAAATCCAGAAAAGAGCTGTTAAATTCTACAACCACCTAAAAGGAAATGATTCCCAAACCTTCCATAACAAAGCCATCACCTACAGAGAGATGAACCTGGAGAAGAGTCCCCTAAGCAAGCTGGTCCTGGGGCTCTATTCACAAACACAAAAACACCCTACAGAGCCCCAGGACATCAGCACAATTAGACCCAACCAAATCATGAGAAAACAAAAAGATAATTACTTGACACATTGGAAAGAATTAACAAAAAAAACAGAGCAAACTAGAATACTATTTGGCCCTAAACAGAGAGCACACAGTGGCAGAATACCTGACCACTGTGACTGACACAAAATTAAGGAAAGCTTTGACTATGTACAGACTCAGTGAACATCGCCTTGCTTTTGAGAAATGTCGCCTTAGGCAAACCTGGCTCTCAAGACCGGCTATGTGTACACTGCCCACAAAATGAGGTGGAAACCTCAGAATTTGAAAACAAACCCGGTTTAGATAAACTCCCATATCTACTGGGTGAAATTCCACCGTGTGCCATCACAGCAGCAAGATTTGTGACCTGTTGCCACAAGAAAAGGGCAACCAGTGAAAAACAAACACCATTGTAAATACAACCCATATTTATGCTTATTTATTTTCCTTTTTGTACTTTAACTATTTGCACGTAATATGACATTTGAAATGTCTTTATTCTTTTGGATTTTTTATGAGTGTGATGTTGGTGTTCATTTTTATTGTTTATTTCACTTTTGTATATTATCTACCTCTACTTTTGTATCTATAAAGACCTTGAATTTAAATGTAATTGAGAGGGGGGGCATCGTAACCAGCTTTGTTGGTGGACAGATACTTCCTTCCTGATGTAGTCGAGTGTGTAACTTACTCACCACAGTAGAATCCCATGACACATCGTCCAGCGATGACCATGACGTGAGGTTTCCACATCTTAGCCATCACCATCAGTAGACCTGCTATTACTGCTAACACATTCACCATCAACATGCCCTTCACCCTGTACAGACAGCATAGGCATTAGCTCAGTGGGCTAACACAGTCTTGTGGCATACAGAAGACCCGAGTTCAAACTCAGTCAGTCACAGAAGCGCGTTCAGTTTCGTCTTGAGACAGATAGAGGAAGAGGGAGGTTCGGATGCTCACACACACCTTCCTCTCAGGTCTCCAACGAAGCCCACCAGGAAGGACGACACCATTCCCCCAATGGAGAAGATCGATACAGACAGAGACCAATACATGACCACAGAGGGATGCACTTCCTGCTTCTCTGTCCCTGTACCGTTCTCTGATAGGGGGAAAGGCTCCTCAGGGAGCACCCCCAGGGACCGCCCATAATGCTGCTCTATCACCTAGGAAACAAAGTAAAGGTTTGTAATAGTACTTGCTGTTTACTCATGACTAAAATAAACAGTGTGTGTGTGTACCTTCTGTGGTGCATTGATGACTCCCAGGCTGTATCCGTACTGTAGAGAACCCAAGACTGCTGAAAACACTGCTAGGGTTAGAGTGCCTGTCAGCTGCTGTAGGACACACAGATGTGAAAAGGTGCCTGTAATGAGCTGAACTAGTGGGCAGGGAACCAGTTCAATGCACCATGCAGTCCCACCTGCTGTAAATACTGCTTATAACAGAGCAACAAAACATCTTCACATTACTCAGTGTTACTGTTTCCTGATTCAACTAATCAAGGGCTTGATATTTACTTGACTAGTTGAATTAGGTGTGTGACACATGCTGTTAATAAAAATATATGGACATTTCTGCTCCAAAATTACAACCGACTGATTGCAGCATTACTGCAAAAATGGAGTCAAGTGGAAAGGTAGGCAACTTGTTTGTTGGCCCTGCATTAAAGACCAAAATTGTCAACAAAAAACCCCTGTAATAAATACAAAAATACAGTTGAAGTCAGAAGTTTACATACATACATACATACATACACTTAGGTTGGAATCATTAAAACTCATTTTTCAACCACTCCACAAATTTCTTGTTAACAAACTTTAGTTTTGGCAAGTCTGTTAGGACATCTACTTTGTGCATGACACAAGTCATTTTTCTAACAATTGTTTGCAGACAGATTATTTCACTTAAAATTCACTGTATCACAATTCCAGTGGGTCAGAAGTTTACAAAGTAAGTTCCAGAAAATGATGTCATGGCTTTATAAACTTCTGATAGGCTAATTGACATCATTTGAGTCAGTTGGAGGTGTACCTGTGGATGTATTTCAAGGCCTACCTTCAAACTCACTGCCTCTTTGCTTGACATCATGGGAAAATCAAAAGAATTCAGCCAAGACCTAAAAGTAAATTGCAGACCTCCACAAGTCTGGTTCATCCTTGGGAGGAATTTCCAAACTCCTGAAGGTACCACGTTCATCTGTACAAACAGTAGTATGCCAGTATAAACACCATGGGACCATGCAGCCGTCATACCGCTCTGGAAGGAGATGCGTTCTGTCTCCTAGAGATGAATGTACTTTGGTGCGAAAAGTGCAAATCAATCCCAGAACAACAGCAAAGGACCTTGTGAAGATGCTGGAGGAAACAGGTACAAAAGTATCTATATCCACAGTAAAACGAGTCCTATATCGAAATAACCTGAAAGTCCGCTCAGGTTTGCAACTGCACATGGGGACAAAGATCGTACTTTTTGAACAAATGTCCTCTGGTCTGATGAAACACAAATAGAACTGTTTGGCCATAATGACCATCGTTATGTTTGGAGGAAAAAGGGGGTGGATTGCAAGCCAAAGAACAGCATCCCAACTGTGAAGCACAGGGGAGGCAGCATCATGTTGTGGGGGTGCTTTGCTGCAGGAGGGACTGGTGCACTTCACAAAATAAATGTCATCATGAGGAATGAAAATTATGTGGCTATATTGAAGCAACATCTCAAGACATCGGTCAGGAAGTTAAAACTTGGTCGAAAATGGGTCTTCCAAATGGACAATGACCCCAAGCATACTTCCAAAGTTGTGGAAAAATGGCTTAAGGACAACAAAGTCAAGGTATTGGAGTGGCTATCACAAAGCCCTGGCCTCAATCCTATAGAACATTTCTGGGCAAAACTGAAAAAGTGTGTGCGAGTAAGGAGACCAACAAACCTGACTCAGTTACACCAGCTCTGTCAGGAGGAACGGGTCAAAATTCACCCAACTTATTGTGGGAAGCTTGGGAAGGCTACATGAAACATTTGTCCCAAGTTTAAATTGTTTAAGGCAATGCTACCAAATACTAATTGAGTGAATGTAAACGTCTGACCCACTACTATCATTCTGACATTTCACATTCTTAAAATAAAGTGGTGATCCTTACTGACCTAAGACAGGGCCGTTTTACTTGGAGTAAATGTCAGGAATTGTGAAAAACTGAGTTTAAATGTGTTTGGCTATGGTGTACGTAAACATTCGCCTTCAACTGCACGCCAGTTTTACTTGATGACCTGAATGTTGACCGTGGCGCCATACAGGTTGCAAAATAGTTGGATGGTAACGATTCCATGGCACATGGTCTATGAACTGAGACAAAAAACGTTGAGTTTCTCCATTTCAATGATTATAGTACATTCTTGCAGCCAGTAGAATGTTATACATATTGGGATACAACCATCCCAGCTCTGCAGATTTTGCTGCGAAGAGACAGAATCATAAGCTCACTTGTTCTTGTACTGCCCATATGAAGCTTGTTTTTGGTCGCAGGTTCAGGAATGGCGAAACAATTGCAACGTTTACTTGGAGCCAACTCTGCAGATAGCAGTGCTGGGTGATTTGATAAGTCATAGTCAATCGGCCAATAATATAATCAAACTCTTAGCAAAGGTGTTTATCTTCCATTTACAATCTGTAGAAACTACGAGAACAGAAAGGTTCAGAGCTTTTTGTGAAACATCACAGAGTTGGAAAATCTACGGGAGCTAGAATTCCAAACGGGTCTTCAGAGATAGAGGGGAGGGGTTGAGGTTACTGCAGCTGAAACACGGGGTGGAAAACAAACGATAACTCATGTAAAATATATCGTCTGTGAAATGTTTGTAGTATGGAAGTAGAAGTAGAAGCCTAAGTGTTGTTGTCCATTAGTTTACTCCAATTAGGGGAGGGGTGGTAGGGTTAGGGGGAAAAATAAAGAAGGGAAATATATTTAAAAATTATATATATATTTAAAATGATCTATATTTACAAAAAAATATGTATGTGGGATTGGAAATTATGCAGACAATTACACTGATGGAAGCTACAATCTGTCTGTAATATTAAAGCTGCTCTGCCCCCTAACAAAGTGATAAAGGTGTGTCAATGATGGAATAAAACACAGACTGCTTGCTGCTGTTCCTGTTTCCAGATGGGTTTCTGTCAGAACTAAAAAAACAGATGAATCACTGATCGAACCAGCTCTCTCATGCCATCAACAAATTAACTGTCAAATCAATGGTACTCTCCCTCGGATTAATCATGACACACACACACACACACACACACACACCTGTCCTTGTGTGTAGCTACAGAGCATCGGTCAGTCAGTATTGAACAGTAGGAACTTTTACTACATTATGAAATGAACAGCTTGGCTTTCAACATCTGTTTAGTAAATGGATTAGATACCTCAAAACGAGAATGTGTGTGTGTGTGTGTGAGAGAGAGAGAGCTAGAGTGTGTAAAAGTGTACGAAGAGAGATCGTACCTTTCCCGATTCCATGACGGGTTCAGAGTCTCGACACCAGCTCCAACAACACGAACTGATCACACACACACACTTCCAGGGTAATCATCAATCGCTGGGATCACGCTGTGTCTACGCACTCATCTCGACATACACACAGCACTGGACAGAAAGACACACCGTAGCAGAGCACCTTTATCTGTACACCTTACTGGTGGCTGTTCATCATTCATGTCATCATTACCATCACACATGGTGCCTAACACACTTCACCTCCTGTCTTAGGTTGTGTTTGTCACCGTTTTCATGGTGGTTCAACTCTGTGATAGTGATTAGTGAACACACACACAGTGTCTGGGCTGGTATCCACTGTTCACACACACCCTGGTCATCCTGAGCTCAGCACATTGGCTCTAAATGAGGGGGAAGGTGTAACACACACAGACACACACAGGGAGGGACAGTATTAGGTAGAGTTAATGATATACCTTCTACATGGACAAAGTCTGAGGGTCAGTGGCCTCAGCTGATAACCCCTCACTGCAACCCCTACACACACACAAGGAATCTAAACAAAAATAAGTTTTAAAAAAACAGAATAATGTTCTAGTATCATTTATTTTTTTGTTTTACAAAACATAGAAACCAAAACATTAGTGATGAGTTTGTCATTCAGAAACAAAGAGGTCTATAGAGTTTTTATTTTAAAGACAGAGTCCAACAGTAGTGATCAGCAGTCTATTCACCAGATTGAGAGAGTGATACACCCATCACCTCTCTCTCTCACACACACACACACACACACACACACACACACACTAGTTCAATCAGCACAGCTCTTTATTGCTAACATTCTAAAAAGCAACCTGCCTCCATAACAGTAATTTAAATGTAATGACATTTAAATGAGCAGTCTGGAAGTTTAATTCCCGGACAAAAGTGTCACCCACTACACTTGTTTGTAATTTGAGGGAGTGGGTCTCGGCGAATGTAATATTTTTTGGATGAATGTGTTTGTAGTCATTAAATATACATCCATGACCCACTCACACCTTACCGAATTGTTGCATTCTGGGTAACGGAGTTCTACAGCATTTGATTAAGGACAACAGCTTCAGATGTTCTCGTCTTTTGTTTTCAGAAATGCTAATGTATTTCATAAAAGCTATTAAACATGGTTCTTTTTTAATAAATTAAGTTGTTTAAGATGAACTGATCCTGTTCAATCTAAGCACATAAGATGCTATCAAAGTGTTGAAATAAAATGGTAAACCAACAGAAAAGAGTGAACAAAACAACGGTAGATAAATCCGTTTGCTTCATCATGCTGGGCACCGTACAAACAGGAATGAGTCACAATCAGACCAGACCAATCAGGAGGGAAACAGCTTCACACAATAATTCTTTAGACACAGAGACAGATAAGACAGACAGACAAAGAGTGGTTCATTCTCAGACAATTCTCAAATGATTCTCAGTTGAGAATCAGGTTTTACTCTGGCATTTCAGCGTAACATAAAACACACAAACAGAACGGCAGAAACTAGCAGTGTGCTGTGCAAGTTATCAAGCTCTTCACATTACAATTCAAAAGTACCTATCGAAACAAGAAACAAAACTTGAACAATGTGTTATTTAAAAGACAGAATGAAAGCATATTTCTAGTAAACAGCAGAATGCTGTTGTTCTTTTTTTGTTTTAACAGTTCATCTGATGCAGCACCTTGAGAATTGAAAGACTTCAGAGTGGACAGGAGGAGAAGAGGAGAAGAGGAGGGAGAGAGGGACAGGAGGAGAAGAGGAGGGAGAGAGGGACAGGAGGAGAAGAGGAGGGAGACAGAGGGACAGGAGGAGAAGAGGAGGGAGACAGAGGGACAGGAGGAGAAGAGGAGGGAGACAGAGGGACAGGAGGAGAAGAGGAGGGAGACAGAGGGACAGGAGGAGAAGAGGAGGGAGAGAGGGACAGGAGGAGAAGAGGAGGGAGAGAGGGACAGGAGGAGAAGAGGAGGGACAGAGGGACAGGAGGAGAAGAGGAGGGACAGAGGGACAGGAGGAGAAGAGGGAGAGAGGGACAGGAGGAGAAGAGGAGGGACAGAGGGACAGGAGGAGAAGAGGAGGGAGAGAAGGACAGGAGGAGAAGAGGAGGGAGAGAGGGACAGGAGGAGAAGAGGAGGGAGAGAGGGACAGGAGGAGAAGAGGAGGGACAGAGGGACAGGAGGAG
>NC_088218.1:16834644-16839644 GCF_036934945.1 Oncorhynchus masou masou
AGAACGAAGGTGGGAGAAAGAGAGGGATGACTGCTTGGATCTAATGGGCATGGACTGGGCCAGGTGTGATCTGAGCATGTTAGCTGGAGCAGAGGAAGTCAGGTCCAGGTTAGAGGTCGTGACCTCATCATCATCACTGACCTCTGACCTCACTCTGTTCAGAGGGGGAGGTGCCCAACAGGGGACTTGGAGGAACGGACTCTGCTTGGAGGATTTAGGAGCCAGGAAGTGATTGTGATTGGAGGACAGGAAAGGGCGTAGACGGCCTGCTGGTGCAGAGGCTGAGAGGTCAGGGGTTAGGGGTCGGGGGTAGAGGTCAGAGTTCGTATGACCCCCATAGGATCCCAACAGACTCTCATGGCTGGAAGCCATCCTCAACCCCCCCACACCTCCCTCTCTACCCCTTTCCCTCCATTCCCCCCGCTCCTCTCTATACCTCCAACAATCCAACTCCCTCTTTTCTAGTTCCTCAATTTCTATATCTAGTTCATCTATTTCTACATCTTCTATGCAACAGGGAAACAGAGAGCTGCCTCTAAGATCATGATCAGGAGAGGGGTAGAGGAAAGAAGAATTAGAACGAGAGGAGGAAGAGGAGTGTATTTCTACATCTATGTCATTTACTTCTATGTCTATTCTACAAAAGGGGGAGATGGAGCTGCCACTACGGCCACTGACCCATATCTTCCCCTGGTCTTTCACCCCCAGGATATGTCCCTGGTTGGGGCTGGAGCTGGGTGCCCAGGCTGGCCCATTGAGGGCCTCTTGGTTAGGGGCTTGGGGATTAGAGATGGGGCTCTCTTTTGGAGATTGGTTGGGGTTGGGGTTAGGGCTGGGGCCTCGGGTAAAGCCAGTCTGTTGCCCCTTCCCATTATGATGTGGCCCCTGGTTGGGGTTGGGTTGTGGCCCTTGGTGTTTAGGCCTGGCACTGCGTACTTGGTCTTGCTGACCAGCCTTTTGACCAGCTCGGCTAGGCCCTTTTGGCCCCCGGTTGTTGTGTTGTACTACCCCCTGGTGGTTGGCTCTGGTATTGCATCCTCTTTCTTTCTGTATGACCACCCTCTGACCGGCTTTCTGAGCTCTTATCTCTCTAACCTGCTGGCTGATCTCCTGTTTCAGAATGGGATCTACTAGATCCCTGGTCTCCAGGGTGATACGGATGTGAGGGGGGCGGGTGGGGTCGGAGGGGGCTCGGTGAGGGAGGTTGGCGTGGGAGGGAATGGGGGATGAAGGTTGGTTGAAGGAGTGGCTTTGTCTGAGGAATGGGCGGGGTGAGTGGCTCTGGGGGTGTGGCTGCTGCTTCAGGACCTGTAGACAAGGTGGGGCAGAAGTTAAACAAGCACACACACACACACACACACACACACACACACACACACACACACGTGAACAGAGACCAATTCACACATGCACACTCTTCAAACACACACATCAAATATAAAACACACGAGAACTGTAACAGAAGAACACAATATCTTGTTCCGATCCACACTGTATGCACCGCTACACAGACAATGTTGTAGTTAGACTGAGACTGTACTCATGATCTTCAGTTATGAATGTTGTCCAGAGTCTCTCCAGCATCTTCTCTCGAACCCTTCTGCTTCTATCAGTGTAGACACCAGGTCTGTGTCTGTGTGTGTGTGTGTGTGTGTGTGTGTGTGTGTGTGTGTGTGTGTGTGTGTGTGTGTGTGTGTGTGTGTGTGTGTGTGTGTACCTCTTTAGCCCATGCAGGTTTGTCAGTAGGACTAGCTGAGTCTTTATAGTGATACAGCGGTTTCTTCTCGCCTGGTCGGCCATCTTGGTTTTGTTGTTGTTGCTGTTGCTGCTGTTGCAGAGACACCAGGTAGGCTCTCTACAAAACAAATAGGCAACAATTGACCATCTCTTCAATTATTCAACACCATTGTTATATGACATCATCATAAGAACCAAGTGTTACCTCCTGTTGTAACTGTCTCTGGAGTCTCTCGGCTTGACGTTGTTCCTCAATCTGCTTACGCTTATACTCCTATAGAGACACACACACACGCGGAAGGCTGATATTATCCGATCTTAACCAAATCACTATCATGACAGCACAGAGCCAAGCAACAGAGACACATGACACACATGGCCAATAGCATCACTCCATACAGGGCAGATTGACCAATAGGATCCATACAGGACAGGGCTCACAGGGACGTTCCATGATCCACACTTGGTACCAGTACCCCCTGTATACAGCCTCATTATTTTTATGTCATTTACTTTTTATTTTTTTACTTTAGTTTATTTAGTAAATATTTTCTTAACTTTTCCTGAACTGCATTGTTGGTTAAGGGCTTGTCAGTAAGCATTTCACAGTAAGGTCTACACCTGTTGTATTCGGCGCATGTGACAAATAACATGTGATGTGATTTGATGGGGCTGGGGAGGGGGGTTCCTTGCAGGGTAAGTACTTGCAGAGAGGAACGAGGAACAACAAACACTGGACACGGGGACAAGGTACAGGTTTACACCACAGGCTCTGTAGCTGTAGTTTCACAGGGTTGAGGGGTCAGACTTCAGAGGAGGGGGGTAGGTAGATGTACACATGCAGGTATACAATGGGCCTGCTCCTGTAGAAGTTATTGAGGGGTCAGGGGTGAGAGGTCAGGGGTATATATACATAGACATGCAGGGGTAACAGTGTTACCAGCAGTAGAGCCTGCTCCTGTAGAAGCTGTTGCTGTAGGATCTCTAACTGTCTCTGTTCCTCCTCCAGCTGTCTACGGATATACTCCTATCACAACGCAGCGTGGAGGGAAGGAGAGAACAGGAAACAGAAAGAGAGTCAGACAGAGATGTAGAGATGTACTCCTAATGCAGCCTGGAGGGAAGGAGAGAACAGGAAACAGAAAGAGAGAGTCAGACAGAGATGTACTCCTAATGCAGCGTGGAGGGAAGGAGAGAACAGGAAACAGAAAGAGAGTCAGACAGAGATGTACTCCTAATGCAGCCTGGAGGGAAGGAGAGAACAGGAAACAGAAAGAGAGTCAGACAGAGATGTAGAGATGTACTCCTAATGCAGCCTGGAGGGAAGGAGAGAACAGGAAACAGAAAGAGAGTCAGACAGAGATGTACTCCTAATGCAGCCAGGAGGGAAGGAGAGAACAGGAAACAGAAAAGAGAGTCAGACAGAGATGTACTCCTAATGCAGCCTGGAGGGAAGGAGAGAACAGGAAACAGAAAGAGAGTCAGACAGAGATGTACTCCTAATGCAGCCTGGAGGGAAGGAGAGGACAGGAAACAGAAAGAGAGTCAGACAGAGATGTAGAGATGTACTCCTAATGCAGCCAGGAGGGAAGGAGAGAACAGGAAACAGAAAGAGAGTCAGACAGAGATGTACTCCTAATGCAGCCTGGAGGGAAGGAGAGAACAGGAAATAGAAAGAGAGTCAGACAGAGATGTACTCCTAATGCAGCCTGGAGAGAAGGAGAGGACAGGAAACAGAAAGAGAGTCAGACAGAGATGTACTCCTAATGCAGCCAGGAGGGAAGGAGAGGACAGGAAACAGAAAGAGAGTCAGACAGAGATGTAGAGATGTACTCCTAATGCAGCCTGGAGGGAAGGAGAGAACAGGAAACAGAAAGAGAGAGTCAGACAGAGATGTACTCCTAATGCAGCCTGGAGGGAAGGAGAGAACAGGAAACAGAAAGAGAGAGTCAGACAGAGATGTAGAGATGTACTCCTAACGCAGCGTGGAGGGAAGGAGAGAACAGGAAACAGAAAGAGAGTCAGACAGAGATGTACTCCTAATGCAGCCTGGAGGGAAGGAGAGAACAGGAAACAGAAAGAGAGAGTCAGACAGAGATGTACTCCTAATGCAGCCAGGAGGGAAGGAGAGAACAGGAAACAGAAAGAGAGAGTCAGACAGAGATGTACTCCTAACGCAGCGTGGAGGGAAGGAGAGAACAGGAAACAGAAAGAGAGAGTCAGACAGAGATGTACTCCTAATGCAGCGTGGAGGGAAGGAGAGAACAGGAAACAGAAAGAGAGAGTCAGACAGAGATGTACTCCTAACGCAGCGTGGAGGGAAGGAGAGAACAGGAAACAGAAAGAGAGAGTCAGACAGAGATGTACTCCTAATGCAGCCTGGAGGGAAGGAGAGAACAGGAAACAGAAAGAGAGAGTCAGACAGAGATGTAGAGATGTACTCCTAATGCAGCGTGGAGGGAAGGAGAGAACAGGAAACAGAAAGACAGAGTCAGACAGAGATGTACTCCTAACGCAGCCTGGAGGGAAGGAGAGAACAAGAAACAGAGAGAACAAGAGACAGATATACTCCTATACACTGTAGCAGCAGGAAGAGAGAGAACAAGAGAACAAGAGACAGATATACTCCTATACACTGTAGCAGCAGGAAGAGAGAGAACAAGAGAACAAGAGACAGATATACTCCTATACACTGTAGCAGCAGGAAGAGAGAGAACAAGAGACAGATATACTCCTATACACTGTAGCAGTAGGTAGAGAGAGAACAAGAGACAGATATACTCCTATACACTGTAGCAGCAGGTAGAGAGAGAACAAGAGACAGATATACTCCTATACACTGTAGCAGCAGGTAGAGAGAGAACAAGAGACAGATATACTCCTATACACTGTAGCAGTAGGTAGAGAGAGAACAAGAGACAGATATACTCCTATACACTGTAGCAGCAGGTAGAGAGAGAACAAGAGACAGATATACTCCTATACACTGTAGCAGCAGGTAGAGAGAGAACAAGAGACAGATATACTCCTATACACTGTAGCAGTAGGTAGAGAGAGAACAAGAGACAGATATACTCCTATACACTGTAGCAGCAGGTAGAGAGAGAACAAGAGACAGATATACTCCTATACACTGTAGCAGTAGGTAGAGAGAGAACAAGAGGACTACAGGAGGAAGTCAGTGTGTACCTGTTCTCTCTCCGCGTGCCTCCTCTCCTCATCTCTCCGTAGTTGTTCCATCTCCTCATAGCGCCTCCTCTGTT
>NC_088218.1:16842144-16939644 GCF_036934945.1 Oncorhynchus masou masou
CAAAGTCCACTGACCAGAGACCAATCAGCATATCAATCAATTACTCAGTCAGTCAGTCAATTATTTTACATATCTGTCTGCCTGTCTGGTGCATGAATCAATGTGGAAACTGAAGAAGGTGACATGTTCAGCAATTCTGTGTAGGAATTGGTCTTGAAAAATAAACAATTTATTGTTAAAACCAACAAATGCCTTTGTGTCCGTCTGTCTGTCTCACCCAGTTTGACCTCTGCGTTCTCCGTCAGCAGCACGTTCTGACCCTTGATGTCTCTGTGGATGACCTTGTGCTGGTGGAGATGGGTCAGACCCTGGAGAGAGAGAGGTAGAGAGAGAGAGGAGACGGGTAGAGAAAGAGGTAGAGAGGTAGAGAAAGAAGGAGGGACAGAGAATGGGATGAAGAGAAAGAGAGAGATATGGTTGGTAATTTCAGATCACTCTGAATTTGTTGGTTGTATTGTTCTATAGATATATGTCTCAGCCTCCAGTATTTATGCTGCAGTAGTTTATGTGTCGGGAGGATAGGGTCAGTTTGTTATATCTGGAGTACTTCTCCTGTCCTATCTGGTGTCCTGTGTGAATTTACGTATGCTCTCTCTAATTCTCTCTTTCTTTCTCTCTCTCGGAGGACCTGAACCCTAGGACCATGCCTCAGGACTACCTGGCATGATGACTCCTTGCTGACCCCAGTCCACCTGGCCGTGCTGCTGCTCCAGTTTAAACTGTTCTGCCTGTGATTATTATTATTTGACCATGCTGGTCATTTATGAACATTTGAACATCTTGGTCATGTTCTGTTATAATCTCCACCCGGCACAGCCAGAAGAGGACTGGCCACCCCTCATTTGCTGGTTCCTCTCTAGGTTTCTTCCTAGGTTCTGGCCTTTCTAGGGAATTTTTCCTAGCCACCGTGCTTCTACACCTGCATTGCTTGCTGTTTGGGGTTTTGATTTTGATTTGATTAGTAGTTCTTCAAAGTAAATAAGGCATAGTTTTATGACCGCTGAATACCAACTATCAATCACTTAGATCATGTATTTCAGGTAGAGATACCTAGAAATGTCATTTCAATAATTGAACTCATGTTAGTCAACAAGTTGTTGACTAACCGAAATGTTAATCTCTCAGCACTAAATATTAGCAATACTTACCCTGAGGATCTCTCTGCAGATGTAGGCAGTCCACTCCTCCTTTAGTGAGTTCCCCTTGGTGTTCTTAATCAGATCTGTTATTGAGCCCGCCCCACAGAACTCCATCACCAACTACAGAGACAGAGAGATACAGAGAGAGACAAATAGAGAGAGAGAGAGAGAGAGAGAGAGAGAGACAAAGAGAGAGAGAGACAAAGAGAGAGAGAGAGAGAGAGAGAGACAAAGAGAGAGAGAGAGAGAGAGACAAAGAGAGAGAGAGACAAAGAGAGAGAGAGAAAGAGAGAGAGAGAGAGAGAGAGACAAAGAGACAAAGAGAGAGAGAGAGAGAGAGAGAGAGAGAGACAAAGAGAGACAAAGAAAGAGAAAGAGAGACAAAGAAAGAGACAAAGAGAGAGAGAGACAAAGAGAGAGAGAGAGACAAAGAGAGAGAGAGAGAGCAACAAAGAGAGAGAGAGCAACAAAGAGAGAGAGAGCAACAAAGAGAGAGAGAGAGCGACAAAGAGAGAGAGAGAGAGCAACAAAGAGATACAGAGAGAGAGAGAGAGACAGAGAGAGAGAGAGAGACAAAGAGAGAGAGAGAGAGAGAGAGAGAGAGAGAGAGAGAAAGAGACAAAGAGAGAGAGACAAAGAGAGAGAGACAAAGAGAGAGAGAGAGAGACAAAGAGAAAGAGAGAGAGAGAGACAAAGCGAAAGAGAGAGAGACAAAGAGAGAGAGACAAAGAGAGAGAGAGAGAGAGAGAGAGAGAGAGACAAAGAGAGACAAAGAAAGAGAAAGAGAGACAAAGAAAGAGACAAAGAGAGAGAGAGAGAGAGAGAGAGAGACAAAGAGAGAGGGAGAGAGCAACAAAGAGAGAGAGAGCAACAAAGAGAGAGAGAGCAACAAAGAGAGAGAGCAACAAAGAGAGAGAGAGAGCGACAAAGAGAGAGAGAGCGACAAAGAGAGAGAGAGAGAGCAACAAAGAGATACAGAGAGAGAGAGAGAGAGAGAGAGAGAGAGAGACAAAGAGAGAGAGAGAGAGAGAGACAGAGAGAAAGAGACAAAGAGAGAGAGACAAAGAGAGAGAGAGAGAGAGACAAAGAGAGAGAGAGACAAAGAGAGAGAGAGAGAGAGAGAGACAAAGAGAGAGACAGAGACAAAGACAAAGAGAGAGACAAAGAGAGAGAGAGACAAAGAAAGGTTACCACACACACACACCTGTGCACATACGCACGCAGGTGCACATGGATGCAAACACACACACGTACCCACAGCTGGTCGTCGATGCCAGGAGGGTTCTTCTTGACGAAGGCACCGTAGTAGGTGGCAATGTTCCGATGGTGGCTGTACTTCTTCAACATGTTGATCTCTGCTTTAATCTCCTCTTCCTCATCCTGGAACACACACACATTACAATTCTACACACACATATGCACCTTAGAATGTGTGTGTGTGTGTGTGTGTGTGTGTGTGTGTGTGTGTGTGTGTGTGTGTGTGTGTGTGTGTGTGTGTGTGTGTGTGTGTGTGTGTGTGTGTGTGTGTGTGTGTGTGTGTGTGTGTGTGTGTGTGTGTGTGTGTGAGAGAGAGAGACTTACCCCGGTGACATCCATGACCTTGATGGCTGCAAGTTGCCCTGTCTTGACATGACGACCCTGAGGCAGATAGAAGATAATTAGTTAATGACCTAAGATTAAAGGAAAGTTCCTCCCTAAAACTATCTTTAGGTATTTGTTTCATTAACCCATTGTTGAAGTTTGTCTTGTCAGCCATCACGTTTTCAAGATATGTAACTTTCAAAATAGAGAAGTCATCTCCGTGTGATGCGCTTTGCATCATGATGCATCATATGCGTTTTGAAAGTTACATATCTTGAAAACGGGATGGCTGACAAGACAAACTTCAACAATGGGTTAATGAAACAAATACCTAAAGATAGTTTTAGGGAGGAACTTTCCTTTAAGATGAATGACCTAATGTTGATCATTAACCAGAAGAACAGCAGGAAACAGGGGGGAATGTTTTTACTTGAATGATCCTAGTTCTAGGAGAGAATAAAGAACAGAATCAGAATAGAAGAGACATTAATGAAGAGAAGAGGAGGGAAGGGGAGGAGGGAAGGGGAGGAGGGAAGGGGAGGAGGGAAGGGGAGGAGGGAAGGGGGAGGTGAGGGGAGGAGGGAAGGGGAGGAGGGAAGGGGAGGGAGGGAAGGGGAGGAGGGAAGGGGAGGGGGAAGGGGGGAAGAGGGAAGGGGAGGAGGGAAGGGGAGGAGGGAAGGGGAGGAGGGAAGGGGAGGAGGGAAGGGGAAGAGGGAAGGGGAGGAGGGAAGGGGAGGAGGGAAGGGGGAGGAGGGAAGGGGAGGAGGGAAGGGGGGAGGAGGGAAGGGGGAGGAGGGAAGGGGAAGAGGGAAGGGGAGGAGGGAAGGGGAGGAGGGAAGGGGAGGAGGGAAGGGGGACGGGACGGGAGGAGGGAATGGTAGGGAAGGGGGGAAGGGGAGGTGAGGGGAGGGGAGGAGGGAAGAGGAGGTGATGGGAGGAGGGAAGGGGAGGGGAGGAGGGAAGAGGAGGTGAGGGAAGTGGGGAAGGGGAGGGGAAGGGGGAAGGGGAGGTGAGGGGAGGAGGGAAGGGGAGGTGAGGGAAGTGGGGAAGGGGAGGGGAGGAGGGAGGGAAGGGGGAAGGGGAGGTGAGGGAAGGGGGAAGGGAGGGGAGGAGGGGAAGGGAGGTGAGGGAAGGGGGAAGGGGAGGGAAGGGGGAAGGGGAGGGAGGAGGGAAGTGGGGAAGGGGAGGGAGGAGGGAAGTGGGGAAGGGGAGGAGGAGGAGGGAAGGGGGAAAGGGGAGGTGAGGGAAGAGGAGGTGAGGGGAGGAGGGAAGGGGAGGAGGGAAGAGGAGGTGAGGGGAGGAGGGAAGAGGAGGTGAGGGGAGGGGAGGAGGGAAGGGGGAAGGTGAGGAGGGAAGAGGAGGTGAGGGGAGGAGGGAAGAGGAGGTGAGGGGAGGGGAGGAGGGAATGGGGGAAGGTGAGGTGAGGGAAGAGGAGGTGAGGAGGGAAGGGGAGGGGAGGAGGGAAGTGGGGAAGGGGGAGGGAGGAGGGAAGGGGAGGAGGGAAGGGGGAAGGGGATGTGAGGGAAGTGGGGGAGGGGAGGAGGGAAGTGGGGAAGGGGAGTGGAGGAGGGAAGGGGGGAAGGGGAGGTGAGGGAAGAGGAGGTGAGGGGAGGAGAGGAGGGAAGAGGAGGAGGGAAGGAGGGAAGTGGAGGTGAGGGAAGTGGGGAAGGGGAGGGGAGGAGCAAAGTGGGGAAGGGGAGGGGGAGGAGGGAAGGGGGAAGGGGAGGTGAGAGGAGGTGAGGGGAGGAGGGAAGGGGAGGAGGGAAGAGGAGGTGAGGGGAGGAGGGAAGGGGGGAAGGGGAGGAGGGAAGGGGGGATGGGGAGGTGAGTAGGGAAGGGGGGAAGGGGAGGGGAGGGGAAGGGAAAGAGAGAAGGAGAGGATGTGGGGAATTAAGCAATGACTAGTTACAGGCCAATGAGCTACCACTCTGACTCATACAGGCCACAGTAGAGTCCATAAGTTTCATCACACACACACACACACACACACACACACGTTCTTGGAGACATTTTTTCTTTTAGGATCACTCTGCCCCAATTCCGCAACTACAAAAGACTCTTTGTTTGACAAAAACAATAGAATTACCAGAATACAGCAGTCTATTGACCTCAAAGTCCACACCAACACACACACACACACACACACACACACACACACACACACGTGTTGGTGGGGTGTGTGTGTCAACTCTCATAGCAAGGAAAGCCCTTCTCTTCCCTAAGACTGATTCAGAATGTAAAGCGTCGTTCCTTTTTTTTTAATTCGTTAATTTGTTATTCTCGCATGCCTTCCTGACCTAGATCTGCTGTCTCAAGCCTCATAGCACCAACCAGTTGATGAGTGTATGTGCTCGTGAGTGTGTGCGTAATTGCTTGTGTGTGTGTGTGTGTGTATGTTTGTGTGTGTGTGTGCGTCCACTGCCAACTCCATTACACAGATCCCCTCAGATACATTTACTATGCAGGACACTTCCTGTCCGTAGCCTAGCAACAGGCCTGGCTGTCCAACGTACAGTGGCCAACACACACACATCAGGAGAGGAGAAGAAGTGAGCATTGTCCTGCTAGGGGTGAGGGGGTAAGTGGGTGATGGGATGGACAGAATGACTGAAGGTTGGAGGCTATTTTTCCCCATTTCCATGACCACAGCAACCTTCCCCAGGAGGGAAAGATGAGAGGAAACCACTTTCTCCCTCCCTCCGTCCCGCACGGACTACCCAGTCTAAGACATGCATACTGTTTGCAGTATGCACGGCCTACCCAGTCTAAGACATGCATACTGTTTGCAGTATGCACGGCCTACCCAGTCTAAGACATGCATACTGTTTGCAGTATGCACGGCCTACCCAGTCTAAGACATGCATACTGTTTGCAGTATGCACGGCCTACCCAGTCTAAGACATGCATACTGTTTGCAGTATGCACGGCCTACCCAGTCTAAGACATGCATACTGTTTGCAGTATGCACGGCCTACCCAGTCTAAGACATGCATACTGTTTGCAGTATGCACGGCCTACCCAGTCTAAGACATGCATACTGTTTGCAGTATGCACGGCCTACCCAGTCTAAGACATGCATACTGTTTGCAGTATGCACGGCCTACCCAGTCTAAGACATGCATACTGTTTGCAGTATGCACGCCTACCCAGTCTAAGACATGCATACTGTTTGCAGTATGCACGGCCTACCCAGTCTAAGACATGCATACTGTTTGCAGTATGCACGGCCTACCCAGTCTAAGACATGCATACTGTTTGCAGTATGCACGGCCTACCCAGTCTAAGACATGCATACTGTTTGCAGTATGCACGGCCTACCCAGTCTAAGACATGCATACTGTTTGCAGTATGCACCACTCTACCCAGTCTAAGACATGCATACTGTTTGCAGTATGCACGGACTGCCTCACAGTCTAAGACATGCATACTGTTTGCAGTATGCACGGCCTACCCAGTCTAAGACATGCATACTGTTTGCAGTATGCACGGACTACCCAGTCTAAGACATGCATACTGTTTGCAGTATGCACGGACTACCCAGTCTAAGACATGCATAATGTTTGCATATTGTGCCAAACACACACCACTCTCCTCTCTACATGTAAAAATCGCAGTTTGACACATCTGCCTCACACGTTCCAAAATGCAAGCATCCTCCCCTCCACAGCTACACACACCAAGCCCCCCAACCTCCTCATAGAACCCAAACATCCTCCCCTCCACAGCTACACACACCAAGCCCCCCAACCTCCTCATAGAACCCAAACATCCTCCCCTCCACAGCTACACACACCAAGCCCCCCAACCTCCTCATAGAACCCAAACATCCTCCCCTCCACAGCTACACACACCAAGCCCCCCAACCTCCCCATAGAACCCAAACATCCTCCCCTCCACAGCTACACACACCAAGCCCCCCAACCTCCCCATAGAACCCAAACATCCTCCCCTCCACAGCTACACACACCAAGCCCCCCAACCTCCCCATAGAACCCAAACATCCTCCCTCCACAGCTACACACACCAAGCCCCCCAACCTCCTCATAGAACCCAAACATCCTCCCCTCCACAGCTACACACACCAAGCCCCCCAACCTCCCCATAGAACCCAAACATCCTCCCCTCCACAGCTACACACACCAAGCCCCCCAACCTCCCCATAGAACCCAAACATCCTCCCCTCCACAGCTACACACACCAAGCCCCCAACCTCCCCATAGAACCCAAACATCCTCCCCTCCACAGCTACACACACCAAGCCCCCAACCTCCCCATAGAACCCAAACATCCTCCCCTCCCCTCCACAGCTACACACACCAAAATCCTCCCCCCCCAACCTCCTCATAGAACCCAAACATCCTCCCCTCCACAGCTACACACACCAAGCCCCCCAACCTCCCCATAGAACCCAAACATCCTCCCCTCCACAGCTACACACACCAAGCCCCCAACCTCCCCATAGAACCCAAACATCCTCCCCTCCACAGCAAGCCCCCCACACACCAAACATCCCCCAACCACCCCATAGAACCCAAACATCCTCCCCTCCACAGCTACACACACCAAGCCCCCAACCTCCCCATAGAACCCAAACATCCTCCCCTCCACAGCTACACACACCAAGCCCCCCAACCTCCTCATAGAACCCAAACATCCTCCCCTCCACAGCTACACACACCAAGCCCCCCAACCTCCCCATAGAACCCAAACATCCTCCCCTCCACAGCTACACACACCAAGCCCCCCAACCTCCCCATAGAACCCAAACATCCTCCCCTCCACAGCTACACACACCAAGCCCCCAACCTCCTCATAGAACCCAAACATCCTCCCCTCCACAGCTACACACACCAAGCCCCCAACCTCCCCATAGAACCCAAACATCCTCCCTCCACAGCTACACACACCAAGCCCCCCAACCTCCCCATAGAACCCAAACATCCTCCCCCTCCACAGCTACACACACCAACCCAAATATCCTCCCCCCAACCTCCCCATAGAACCCAAACATCCTCCCCTCCACAGCTAGAACCTCCCCATAGAACCCAAACATCCTCCCCTCCACAGCTCCCTCCACAGCTACACACCAAGCCCCCAACATAGAACCCAAACATCCTCCCCTCCACAGCTACACACCAAGCCCCCAACCATAGAACCCAAACATCCTCCCCTCCACAGCTACCCCATAGAACCCAAACATCCTCCCCTCCACAGCTACACACACCAAGCCCCCCAACCTCCCCATAGAACCCAAACATCCTCCCCTCCACAGCTACACACACCAAGCCCCCATAGAACCCAACCTCCTCCCACAGAACCCAAAATATCCCCTCCACAGCTACACACACCAAGCACCAAGCCCCCCAACCTCCCCATAGAACCCAATCCTCCCTCCACAGCTACACATCCAACCTCCTCATAGAACCCCCTCCACAGAACCCAAAACATCCTCCCACACACACCAAGCACCAAGCAACCTCCCTGCATAGAACCCAAACATCCTCCTCCACAACCTCCCCATAGAACCCAAACATCCTCCCCTCCACAGCTAAACACACCAAGCCCCCAACCTCCCCATAGAACCCAAACATCCTCCCTCCACAGCTACACACACCAAGCCCCCACAAACTCCCCATAGAACCCAAACATCCTCCTCCACAGCTACACACACCAAGCCCACCAACCTCCCTCATAGAACCCAAACATCCCCCCTCCACAGCTACACACCAAGCCCCCAACACCAAGCCCACCAACCTCCCCATAGAACCCAAACATCCTCCCCTCCCCACCAAGCCCACATAGAACCCAAACATCCTCCCCCAAGCCCCCCAACCTCCTCATAGAACCCAAACATCCTCCCCTCCACAGCTCCCCTCACACACACACCAAGCCCCCAACCTCCTCATAGAACCCAAACATCCTCCCCTCCACAGCTACACACACCAAGCCCCCAACCTCCTCATAGAACCCAAACATCCTCCCCTCCACAGCTACCACAGCTCCTCATAGAACCCACACTCCCATCCACAGCTACACACCAACCTCCTCATAGAACCCAAACATCCTCCCCTCCACAGCTACACACACCAAGCCCCCAACCTCCTCATAGAACCCAAACATCCTCCCCCTCCACAGCTACACAAACATCCTCCCTCCACAGCTACACACACACCAAGCCCCCAACCTCCCCATAGAACCCAAACATCCTCCTCCACAGATACACACACCAAGCTCCCCCAAACACCAGGCCCCCCAACCTCCCCATAGAACCCAAACATCCTCCCCTCCAGCTACACACCAAGCCCCCAACCTCCTCATAGAACCTGGCATCATAGAACCCAAACATCCTCCCCTCCACAGCTACACACACCAAGCCCCCAACCTCCCCATAGAACCCAAACATCCTCCCTCCACAGCTACACACCAACATCCCCCCAACCTCCCCATAGAACCCAAACATCCTCCCCTCCTCCACAGCTACACACACCAAGCCCCCAACCTCCTCATAGAACCCAAACATCCTCCCTCCACAGCTACACACCAAGAACCCAAACATCCCAAGCCCCCAACCTCCCCATAGAACCCAAACATCCTCCCTCCACAGCTACACACACCAAGCCCCCCAACCTCCTCCTCATAGAACCCAAACATCCTCCCCTCCAAACATCCTCAACCTCCCCATAGAACCCAAACTCCCCACAGCTACACACACCAAGCCCCCAACACACATAGAATCCAAACATCCCCCACAGCTACACACCAAGCCCCCAACCTCCCCATAGAACCCAAACATCCTCCCCTCCACAGCTACACACCAAGCCCCCAACCTCCCTTGTTAGAACCCAAACATCCTCCCTCCACAGCAACACACCCAAGCCCCCAACCTCCCTCATAGAACCCAACATCCTCCTCCACAGCTACACACACCAAGCACCAGCCCTAACCCTCCCCATAGCACCCAAACATCCCCCAACCTCCCAACCCTCCCCATAGAACCCAAACATCTCCACACAGCTCCCCAACCTCCCCCAAACATCCTCCCTCCCACAGCTACACACCAAGCCCCCCAAACTCCTCATAGAACCCAAACATCCTCCCCTCCACTCACACACCAAGCCCCCAACCTCCTCATAGAACCCAAACATCCTCCTCCACAGCTACACACCAAGCACCAAGCCCCCAACCTCCCCCCTCCACAGCTACACACACCAAGCCCCCAACCTCCTCATAGAACCCAAACATCCTCCCTCCACAGCTACACACACCAAGCCCCCATCCTCCCCTCCACCTCAAGCCCCCCAACCTCCCCATAGAACCAAAACATCCTCCCCCACAGCTACACACACCAAGCCCCCACCTCCTCATAGAACCCAAACATCCTCCCTCCACAGCAACACACACCAAGCCCCCAACCTCCTCATAGAACCCAAAACATCCTCCCTCCACAGCTACACACAAGCCCCCCCCCATAGAAAGCCCAAGCCCCAACCTCCCCATAGAACCCAAACATCCTCTCCTCCACAGCTACACACATAGAACCACATCCTCCTCTCCACAGCTACACACACCAAACAACCTCCCCATACATCCTCCCCTCCACAGCTACACACCCAACCTCCCCATCCTCATCCTCCTCCACAGCTACACAGCCCCCAACCTCCTCATAGAACCCAAACATCCTCCCCTCCACAACCTCCCCACCTCCTCATAGAACCCAAACATCCTCCCCTCCACACACACCTCCTCCACAGCTACACACCAAGCCCCCCAACCTCCCATAGAACCCAAACATCCTCCACCAAGCCCCCAACCTCCCCATAGAACCCCTCCCACAGCTACACACCAAGCCCCCCAACCTCCCCATAGAACCCAAACATCCTCCCCTCCACAGCTACACACACCAAGCCCCCAACCCCCCCCAACCAAGCCCCCCAACCTCCCCATAGAACCCAAACATCCTCCCCACAGCTAGACACAAGCCCCCAAACATCAAACATCTCCTCCACAGCTACACACCCCCAAACCTCAGGGCAACATCCTCCATAGAACCAAACATAGAACCCATCCTCCCATCCACAGCTACATAGAACCCAAAACATCACACCACACACCAAGCCCCCAACCTCCCCATAGAACCCAAACATCCTCCCCCTCCACAGCTACACACACCAAGCCCCCCAACCTCCCTCATAGAACCCAAACATCCTCCCCTCCACAGCTACACACACCAAGCCTCATAGAACCCCAACAGCTACACACCAAGCCCCCCAACCTCCTCATAGAACCCAAACATCCTCCCCTCCACAGCTACACACACCAAGCACCAAGCCCCCCAACCTCCCCATAGAACCCAAACATCCTCCCCTCCACAGCTACACACACCAAGCCCCCCAACCTCCCCATAGAACCCAAACATCCTCCCCTCCACCAGCCCCCCCAACACATATCCTCCCCTCAAGCCCCCAACCTCCTCATAGAACCCAACATATCCTCCCTTCCACAGCTACACACCAAGCCCCCAACCTCCCATAGACCCATACCAAGCCCCCAAGCCTCCCCATAGAACCCAAACCTCCCCTCCACAGCTACACACACCAAGCCCCCCAACCTCCATAGAACCCAAACATCCTCCCTCCACAGCTACACACACCAAGCCCTCCCCCCCAAACATCCTCCCATCCACAGCTCCCCCATAGAACCCAAACATCCTCCCCTCCACAGCTACACAAGCCCCCAACCTCCTCATAGAACCCAAACATCCCCCCTCCACAGCTCCAAGCCCCCCAACCTCCCATAGAACCCAAACATCCTCCCCCTCCACAGCTACACACACCAAGCCCCCAACCTCCTCATAGAACCCAAACATCCTCCCTCCACAGCTACACACACCAAGCCCCCCAACCTCCCCATAGAACCCAAACATCCTCCCCTCCACAGCTACACACACCAAGCCCCCAACCTCCCCATAGAACCCAAACATCCTCCCTCCACAGCTACACACACCAAGCCCCCAACCTCCTCCATAGAACCCAAACATCCTCCCCTCCACAGCTACACACACCAAGCCCCCAACCTCCTCATAGAACCCAAACATCCTCCCCTCCACAGCTACACACACCAAGCCCCCAACCTCCTCATAGAACCCAAACATCCTCCCTCCACAGCTACACACACCAAGCCCCCAACCTCCCCATAGAACCCAAACATCCTCCCCTCCACAGCTACACACACCAAGCCCCCCAACCTCCCCATAGAACCCAAACATCCTCCCCTCCACAGCTACACACACCAAGCCCCCAACCTCCCCATAGAACCCAAACATCCTCCCCTCCACAGCTACACACACCAAGCCCCCCAACCTCCCATAGAACCCAAACATCCTCCCCCTCCACAGCTACACACACCAAGCCCCCAACCTCCCATAGAACCCAAACATCCTCCCCTCCACAGCTACACACACCAAGCCCCCCAACCTCCCCATAGAACCCAAACATCCTCCCCTCCACAGCTACACACACCAAGCCCCCCAACCTCCTCATAGAACCCAAACATCCTCCCTCCACAGCTACACACACCAAGCCCCCCAACCTCCCCATAGAACCCAAACATCCTCCCCTCCACAGCTACACACACCAAGCCCCAACCTCCCCATAGAACCCAAACATCCTCCCCTCCACAGCTACACACCAAGCCCCCCAACCTCCCCATAGAACCCAAACATCCTCCCTCCACAGCTACACACACCAAGCCCCCAACCTCCCCATAGAACCCAAACATCCTCCTCCACAGCTACACACACCAAGCCCCCCAACCTCCTCATAGAACCCAAACATCCTCCCCTCCACAGCTACACACACCAAGCCCCCAACCTCCCCATAGAACCCAAACATCCTCCCCTCCACAGCTACACACCAAGCCCCCAACCTCCCCATAGAACCCAAACATCCTCCCTCCACAGCTACACACACCAAGCCCCCAACCTCCTCATAGAACCCAAACATCCTCCCCTCCACAGCTACACACACCAAGCCCCCAACCTCCTCATAGAAACCAAACATCCTCCTCCACAGCTACACACACCAAGCCCACCAACCTCCCCATAGAACCCAAACATCCTCCCCTCCACAGCTACACACACCAAGCCCCCCAACCTCCTCATAGAACCCAAACATCCTCCCTCCACAGCTACACACCAAGCCCCCAACCTCCTCATAGAACCCAAACATCCTCCCTCCACAGCTACACACACCAAGCCCCCAACCTCCCCATAGAACCCAAACATCCTCCCCTCCACAGCTACACACACCAAGCCCCCAACCTCCCCATAGAACCCAAACATCCTCCCCTCCACAGCTACACACACCAAGCCCCCCAACTCCCCATAGAACCCAAACATCCTCCCCTCCACAGCTACACACACCAAGCCCCCCAACCTCCCCCATAGAACCCAAACATCCTCCTCCACAGCTACACACCAAGCCCCTAAACAACCAAGAACCTAAACATCCTCCCCTCCAACACCAAGCCCCCCAACCATAGAACCCAAACATCCTCCTCCACAGCTACACACACCAAGCCCCCCAACCTCCTCATAGAACCCAAACATCCTCCCTCCACAGCTACACACACCAAGCCCCCAACCTCCTCATAGAACCCAAACATCCTCCCCTCCAGCTACACACACCAAGCCCCCAACCTCCTCATAGAACCCAAACATCCTCCCCTCCACAGCTACACACACCAAGCACCAAGCCCCCAACCTCCCCATAGAACCCAAACATCCTCCCTCCACAGCTACACACACCAAGCCCCCCAACCTCCCCATAGAACCCAAACATCCTCCCCTCCACAGCTACACACACCAAGCCCCCCAACCTCCTCATAGAACCCAAACATCCTCCCCTCCACAGCTACACACACCAAGCCCCCAACCTCCCCCATAGAACCCAAACATCCTCCCTCCACAGCTCCACACACCAAGCCCCCCAACCTCCCATAGAACCCAAACATCCTCCTCCACAGCTACACACACCAAGCCCCCCAACCTCCCCATAGAACCCAAACATCCTCCTCCACAGCTACACACACCAAGCCCCCCAACCTCCTCATAGAACCCAAACATCCTCCCCTCCACAGCTACACACACCAAGCCCCCAACCTCCTCATAGAACCCAAATATCCTCCTCCACAGCTACACACACCAAGCCCCCCAACCTCCCCATAGAACCCAAACATCCTCCCCTCCACAGCTACACACACCAAGCTCCCCATCCCCATAGAACCCAAACATCCTCCTCCACAGCTACACACCAAGCCCCCCAACCTCCCCATAGAACCCAAACATCCTCCTCCAACAGCTACACACACCAAGCCCCCCAACCTCCCCATAGAACCCAAACATCCTCCCCTCCACAGCTACACACCAAGCCCCCAACCTCCTCATAGAACCCAAACATCCTCCTCCACAGCTACACACACCAAGCCCCCAACCTCCCCATAGAACCCAAACATCCTCCCCTCCACAGCTACACACACCAAGCCCCCAACCTCCCCATAGAACCCAAACATCCTCCCCTCCACAGCTACACACACCAAGCCCCCAACCTCCCCATAGAACCCAAACATCCTCCCTCCACAGCTACACACACCAAGCCCCCAACCTCCTCATAGAACCCAAACATCCTCCCTCCACAGCCCACACCAAGCCCCCCAACCTCCTCATAGAACCCAAACATCCTCCCTCCACAGCTACACACACCAAGCCCCCCAACCTCCCCATAGAACCCAAACATCCTCCCCCTCCACAGCTACACACACCAAGCCCCCCAACCTCCTCATAGAACCCAAACATCCTCCCCTCCACAGCTACACACACCAAGCCCCCAACCTCCCCATAGAACCCAAACATCCTCCCTCCACAGCTACACACACCAAGCCCACCAACCTCCCATAGAACCCAAACATCCTCCCCTCCACAGCTACACACACCAAGCCCCCAACCTCCCCATAGAACCCAAACATCCTCCCCTCCACAGCTACACACACCAAGCCCCCCAACCTCCCCATAGAACCCAAACATCCTCCCTCCACAGCTACACACACCAAGCCCCCCCAACCTCCTCATAGAACCCAAACATCCTCCCCTCCACAGCTACACACACCAAGCCCCCAACCTCCCCATAGAACCCAAACATCCTCCCTCCACAGCTACACACACCAAGCCCCCAACCTCCTCATAGAACCCAAACATCCTCCCCTCCACAGCTACACACACCAAGCCCCCAACCTCCTCATAGAACCCAAACATCCTCCCTCCACAGCTACACACACCAAGCCCCCCAACCTCCCCATAGAACCCAAACATCCTCCCCTCCACAGCTACACACACCAAGCCCCCAACCTCCTCATAGAACCCAAACATCCTCCCCTCCACAGCTACACACACCAAGCCCCCCAACCTCCCCATAGAACCCAAACATCCTCCCCTCCACAGCTACACACACCAAGCCCCCCAACCTCCCCATAGAACCCAAACATCCTCCCCTCCACAGCTACACACACCAAGCACACACCAAGCCCCCCAACCTCCCCATAGAACCCAAACATCCTCCCCTCCACAGCTACACACACCAAGCCCCCCAACCTCCTCATAGAACCCAAACATCCTCCCTCCACAGCAACACACACCAAGCCCCCAACCTCCTCATAGAACCCAAACATCCTCCCCTCCACAGCTACACACACCAAGCACCAAGCCCCCCAACCTCCCCATAGAACCCAAACATCCTCCCCTCCACAGCTACACACACCAAGCCCCCAACCTCCCCATAGAACCCAAACATCCTCCCCTCCACAGCTACACACACCAAGCCCCCCAACCTCCCCATAGAACCCAAACATCCTCCCCTCCACAGCTACACACACCAAGCCCCCCAACCTCCTCATAGAACCCAAACATCCTCCCCTCCACAGCTACACACACCAAGCCCCCCAACCTCCTCATAGAACCCAAACATCCTCCCCTCCACAGCTACACACACCAAGCACCAAGCCCCCCAACCTCCCCATAGAACCCAAACATCCTCCCCTCCACAGCTACACACACCAAGCCCCCCAACCTCCTCATAGAACCCAAACATCCTCCCCTCCACAGCTACACACACCAAGCCCCCAACCTCCTCATAGAACCCAAACATCCTCCCCCTCCACAGCTACACACACACCAAGCCCCCAACCTCCCCATAGAACCCAAACATCCTCCCTCCACAGCTACACACACCAAGCCCCCAACCTCCCCATAGAACCCAAACATCCTCCCCTCCACAGCTACACACACCAAGCCCCCCAACCTCCCCATAGAACCCAAACATCCTCCCTCCACAGCTACACACACCAAGCCCCCAACCTCCCCATAGAACCCAAACATCCTCCCTCCACAGCTACACACCAAGCCCCCCAACCTCCCCATAGAACCCAAACATCCTCCTCCACAGCTACACACACCAAGCACCAAGCCCCCAACCTCCCCATAGAACCCAAACATCCTCCCTCCACAGCTACACACACCAAGCTCCCCAACCTCCTCATAGAACCCAAACATCCTCCCCTCCACAGCTACACACACCAAGCCCCCAACCTCCCATAGAACCCAAACATCCTCCCCTCCACAGCTACACACACCAAGCACCCCCCAACCTCCCCATAGAACCCAAACATCCTCCCCTCCACAGCTACACACACCAAGCCCCCCCAACCTCCTCATAGAACCCAAACACCCTCCCTCCACAGCTACACACACCAAGCAAGCCCCCAACCTCCCCATAGAACCCAAACATCCTCCCCTCCACAGCTACACACACCAAGCCCCCAACCTCCTCATAGAACCCAAACATCCTCCCTCCACAGCTACACACACCAAGCCCCCCAACCTCCCCATAGAACCCAAACATCCTCCCCTCCACAGCTACACACACCAAGCCCCCAACCTCCCCATAGAACCCAAACATCCTCCCCTCCACAGCTACACACACCAAGCCCCCAACCTCCTCATAGAACCCAAACATCCTCCCCTCCACAGCTACACACACCAAGCCCCCCAACCTCCTCATAGAACCCAAACATCCTCCTCCACAGCTACACACACCAAGCCCCCCAACCTCCTCAAGAACCCAAACATCCTCCCTCCACAGCTACACATCAAGCCCACCAACCTCCTCATAGAACCCAAACATCCTCCCCTCCACAGCTACACACACCAAGCCCCCAACCTCCTCATAGAACCCAAACATCCTCCCCCTCCACAGCTACACACACCAAGCCCCCAACCTCCTCATAGAACCCAAACATCCTCCCCTCCACAGCTACACACACCAAGCCCACCAACCTCCTCATAGAACCCAAACATCCTCCTCCACAGCTACACACACACCAAGCCCCCAACCTCCCCATAGAACCCAAACATCCTCCCCTCCACAGCTACACACACCAAGCCCCCAACCTCCCCATAGAACCCAAACATCCTCCCCTCCACAGCTACACACACCAAGCCCCCCAACCTCCCCATAGAAACCAAACATCCTCCCCTCCACAGCTACACACACCAAGCCCACCAACCTCCTCATAGAACCCAAACATCCTCCCCTCCACAGCTACACACACCAAGCCCCCCAACCTCCCCATAGAACCCAAACATCCTCCCCTCCACAGCTACACACACCAAGCCCACCAACCTCCTCATAGAACCCAAACATCCTCCCCTCCACAGCTACACACACCAAGTCCCCCCAACCTCCCCATAGAACCCAAACATCATCCCCTCCACAGCTACACACACCAAGCCCCCAACCTCCTCATAGAACCCAAACATCCTCCCCTCCGCAGCTACACACACCAAGCACACCAACCTCCTCATAGAACCCAAACATCCTCCCCTCCACAGCTACACACACCAAGCCCCCCGACCTCCCCATAGAACCCAAAACATCCTCCCCTCCACAGCTACACACACCAAGCCCCCCAACCTCCTCATAGAACCCAAGCATCCTCCCCTCCACAGCTACACACACCAAGCCCCCAACCTCCTCATAGAACCCAAACATCCTCCCCTCCACAGCTACACACACCAAGCCCCCCAACCTCCCCATAGAACCCAAACATCCTCCCCTCCACAGCTACACACACCAAGCCCCCCAACCTCCTCATAGAACCCAAATATCCTCCCCTCCACAGCTACACACTCCTCAAGCACCAAGCCCCCCCCAACCTCCCCCATAGAACCCAAACATCCTCCCTCCACAGCTACACACACCAAGCCCCCAACCTCCCCATAGAACCCAAACATCTTCCCCTCCACAGCTACACACCAAGCCCCCCAACCTCCCCATAGAACCCAAACATCCTCCCCCTCCACAGCTACACACACCAAGCCCCCAACCTCCTCATAGAACCCAAACATCCTCCCCTCCACAGCTACACACACCAAGCCCCCCAACCTCCTCATAGAACCCAAACATCCTCCCCTCCACAGCTACACACACCAAGCACCAAGCCCCCAACCTCCCCATAGAACCCAAACATCCTCCCTTCACAGCTACACACACCAAGCCCCCAACCTCCTCATAGAACCCAAACATCCTCCCCTCCACAGCTACACACATCAAGCCCCCAACCTCCTCATAGAACCCAAATATCCTCCCCTCCACAGCTACACACACCAAGCACCAGGCCCCCAACCTCCCCATAGAACCCAAACATCCTCCCCTCCACAGCTACACACACCAAGCCCCCAACCTCCCCATAGAACCCAAACATCCTCCCCTCCACAGCTACACACACCAAGCCCCCAACCTCCCCATAGAACCCAAACATCCCCTCCCCTCCACAGCTACACACACCAAGCCCCCAACCTCCTCATAGAACCCAAACATCCTCCCCTCCACAGCTACACACATCAAGCCCCCCAACCTCCTCATAGAACCCAAATATCCTCCCCTCCACAGCTACACACACCAAGCACCAAGCCCCCCAACCTCCCCATAGAACCCAAACATCCTCCCCTCCACAGCTACACACACCAAGCCCCCCAACCTCCCCATAGAACCCAAACATCCTCCCCTCCACAGCTACACACACCAAGCCCCCCAACCTCCCCATAGAACCAAACATCCTCCCCCTCCACAGCTACACACACCAAGCCCCCAACCTCCTCATAGAACCCAAACATCCTCCCCCTCCACAGCTACACACACCAAGCCCCCCAACCTCCTCATAGAACTCCCAAATATCCTCCCTTCCACAGCTACACACACCAAGCACCAAGCCCCCCAACCTCCCCATAGAACCCAAACATCCTCCCCTCCACAGCTACACACACCAAGCCCCCCAACCTCCCATAGAACCCAAACATCCTCCCCCTCCACAGCTACACACACCAAGCCTCCCAACCTCCTCATAGAACCCAAACATCCTCCCCTCCACAGCTACACACACCAAGCCCCCAACCTCCCCATAGAACCCAAACATCCTCCCCTCCACAGCTACACACACCAAGCCCCCAACCTCCTCATAGAACCCAAACATCCTCCCCTCCACAGCTACACACACCAAGCCCCCCAACCTCCTCGTAGAACCCAAACATCCTCCCCTCCACAGCTACACACACCAAGCCCCCCAACCTCCTCATAGAACCCAAACATCCTCCCCTCCCCTCTCTATCCTATATAATTCTCCGGGCATCAAAGAGCCAGTCTCTCTCCATATACCTCTTGGCCTGAAGCCTGGGATTATCCTAGCAGCCCAACCCAGCCATGGTGAGCCCTGAGCGGACAGAGCAGCAGGCAGAGCAGCATAATCCAGGCCCGTGCTCTGGAGCTACACAGGCTGTGTATAGTATACACTCTAAAGATGAGATGTGCACAAATATGCACACGTAAACACACGGAGGCATGCACAGACCCACATACACACACAGTCCGCAGTGGGAGCTGAAGAGGCAGGTTCAGCAAATCAGTGACTCGCTCCAGCAGTTCTGGAGGTCAAATGAACAACAAGAGATTTACAGAGAAAGAGAGAGAGACAGAGAGAGAGGAGAGGCTACAGAGAGGAGAGAAGGCTAAGGAGGGGAGAGGGGACCGGAGAGGAGAGGGGAGGGGAGCAGAGAGGAGGCTAAGGAGAGGGGGCTAAGGAGAGGAGAGGGGACCGGAGAGGAGAGGGGAGGGGAGCAGAGAGGAGGCTAAGGAGAGGAGGCTAAGGGGAGGGAGAGGGGGAGCGGAGGAGAGGGGAGAGGAGGCTAAGGAGGGAGAGGAGAAGAGAGGGAGAGGAGGCTAAGGGAGGGAGAGGGGAGGAGCGGAGAGGGAGAGGAGGCTAAGGAGAGGAGAGGGGGAGAGGAGGAGAGAGAGAGAGGGGAGAGGAGGCTAAGGAGAGGAGAGGGGAGCGGAGAGGAGCAGAGAGAGGGGGAGAGAGGAGAGAGGGGAGCAGAGAGGAGAGGGGAGAGGAGGCTAAGGAGAGGAGAGGGGAGAGGAGAGGGGAGAGGAGGCTAAGGAGAGAGGAGAGGGGGAGCGGAGAGGAGGGAGGGGAGGGGAGCAGAGAGGGAGAGGAGCGGAGGAGGCTAAGGAGAGGAGAGGGGAGGGGGAGAGGAGAGGGAGCGGAAAGGAGAGGAGAGAGAGAGGAGGCTAAGGAGAGGGGAGTGGAGGCTAAGGAGAGGAGAGGAGAGTGGAGAGGAGGCTAAGGAGAGGAGAGCGGAGAGGAGAGGGGAGAGGAGGCTAAGGAGAGGAGGCTCAGGAGGAGGAGAGGGGGAGGGGGAGAAGGAGGCAGGAGAGGAAGGGAGAGGGAGAGGGGAGCGAGAGGGAGAGGGTAGGGAGGCTAAGGAGAGGGAGAGAGAGGGAGCAGAGAGAGGAGGAAGGAGAGGAGGCTAAGGAGAGGAGGCTAAGGAGAGGGGCTAAGGCAGAGGAGGAAGGAGGGAGGCTAAGGAGAGGAGAGAGGAGGCTAAGGAGAGGAGGCTAAGGAGAGCAGGCTAAGGAAAGGAGAGGGGAGCAGAGAGGAGGCTAAGGAGAGGAGGCTAAGGAGAGGAGAGGGGAGCAGAGAGGAGGCTAAGGAGAGGAGGCTAAGGAGAGGGGAGCAGAGAGGAGGCTAAGGAGAGGAGAGGGGAGAGGAGGCTAAGGAGAGGAGAGAGGGCTAAGGACAGGAGGCTAAGGAGAGGTGAGAGGGCTAAGGACAGGAGGCTAAGGACAGGACGCTAAGGAGAGGAGGCTAAGGAGAGGAGGCTAAGGAGAGGAGAGAGGGCTAAGGACAGGAGGCTAAGGAGAGGAGAGAGGGCTAAGTACAGGAGGCTAAGGAGAGGAGAGAGGGCTAAGGAGAGGAGGCTAAGGACAGGACGCTAAGGAGAGGAGGCTAAGGACAGGAGGCTAAGGACAGGAGGCTAAGGACAGGAGGCTAAGGACAGGAGGCTAAGGAGAGGAGGCTAAGGACAGGATGCTAAGGAGAGGAGAGGCATATCATTATTGACATAATCCTGTCTCTCTCACACTAAAGCTATTATTGATATCAGGCTAATTGACCCAGTGAGGTCTGGGTGAGGGGTGCATTGTGGGTAAGTGGAGCGTGTAGCCTCGGGGGAGGAGGGCCTAATGAACACACTGCCAGGTGTGTGTGCGTGCCAGCTCGTGTGTCTGTGTCCTCAGCATCATGACTCATGGTAGGTGAAGAGATAACTATCTTTAAAGCTTTTCCACAGAAAAAAAGGAAGGGGGAGGGTGGGAGAGAGGAGGGGAGGGTGGGAGAGAGAGGGGAGGGAGAGAGAGGGGGAGGGTGGGAGGAGAGGGAGGGTGGGAGAGAGAGGGAGGGTGGGAGGGGAGGGTGGGGGAGAGAGAGGGAGGGTGGGGGAGAGAGAGGAGGGGGGGAGGAGGGTGGGAGAGAGAGAGAGGAGGGTGGGAGAGAAGAGGAGGGGTGGAGAGAGAGAGGGAGGTTGGGAGAGAGGGGGGAGGGTGGGAGAGAGAGAGGGGGAGGGTGGGAGAGAGAGGGGGAGGGTTGGAGAGAGAGAGGGGAGGGTGGGAGAGAAGAAGGGGGGTGGGGAGAAGGGGGGGTGGGAGAGAAGAAGGAGGGTGGGAGAGAGGGGAGGGTGGGTGGAAGAGAGAGGGGGAGGGTGGGGAGGAGTGGGGAGAGAGAGGGTGGGGGAGGGTGGGTGGAAGGGGGTGGGGGTGGGGAGGGTGGAGTGAGAGGGGAGGGTGGGGAGAAGAGGGGAGGGTGGGGAGGGAGGGGGGGTGGGGGAGAGAGGGGGTGGGAGAGAGGGGGTGGGAGAGAGAGGGGGGTGGGAGAGAGGGGGGTGGGAGAAGAGAGGGGGGTGGGTGAAGAGGGGAGGAAGGAGGAGGGAGGGTGGGGGGAGGGGAGGGTGGGAGGAAGAGAGGGGAGGGTGGGAGGTGGGAGAGAGGGGAGGGTGGGAGAGAGAGGGGAGGGTGGGAGAGAGAGGGGAAAGAGAGCCGTAGAAGACAGGTGAGATTAGGTAATGGAGTGGTGTTCTTTCCACAGCTCAAAATCCCAATGGAATCTCCGTTTGATTAAGACCTGCACCTTTCCCTAATAACAGTTTCCACTTTCCTTTTCTTAGTTGACCGATGATCATCAGAGACGCACAAACCACAAGCACGTCATGTACACACTGTACTACATACTGTACACACTGTACTACATACTGTACACACTGTACTACATACTGTACACACTGTACTACATACTGTACACACTGTCCTACACACTGTACTACATACTGTACATACAGAGAGAGGGAACGATGAAGAGAAAGAGAGGGGGAGCGATGAAAGAAAGAGAGGGGGAATGATGAAGAGAGAGAGAGGGGGGGGAGAGAGAGGGGAAAAGAAGAGAGAGGTGAACGACGAGAGAGAGAGGGGGAACGACGAAAAGAGAGAGAGGGGGAACGATGAAAAGAGAGAGAGGGGGAACGATGAAAAGAAGAGAGAGGGAGAACGATGAAGAGAGGGGAGAACGATGAAGAGAGAGAGGGAAAACGATGAAAAAGAGAGAGAACGATGAAAACAGAGAGAGGGAAAACGATGAAAAAGAGAGGGGGGGGAAAATGATGAAAAGAGAACAATGGGGAACGGTGAAAAGAGAGAGAGTGGGAACAATGAAAAGAGAGAGACGGGGAAGGATGAAAAGAGAGAAAGGGGGAAGGATGAAAAGAGAGAGAAATTATTCAGTATGTTCTATTTCTGGATATTTTATCAGCTCTAAGGGTACACACACACACACACGGGACATGAAGGATTTTCATATAGTACAGAGAAAGGGACAAATTTACACGCACACAAAAAATACATGACGGAAAAATGTCATTATATATTGACAAGAACTGCATGCAGAGTGGAGGACAGAGACAGAGAGAGAAAGAGAGAGAGAGACAGAGAGAGAAAGAGAGAGAGAGACAGAGAGAGAGAGAGAGAGAGAGAGACATACAGGGAGACAGAGAGAGAGACAGGGAGACAGAGAGAGACAGAGAGAGAGACAGAGAGAGAGACAGAGAGAGAGAGACAGAGAGACAGAGAGACAGAGAGAGAGAGACAGAGAGACAGAGAAAGAAACCTGTCCAACCAAAAACAGAGACCCGGAAAACCTGAGTCTACGCCTTCACTATGGTGAATCACTAAAACAATACACAAATACACTAAGGAAAAAGAAGGAACAGCATGTCAGAAATGAGCTCAATGTAATTGAAGAATCCATAGACTCTAACCACTTCTGGGAAAATTGGAAAACACTAAACAAACAACAACACGAAGAATTATCTATCCAAAATGGAGATGTATGGGTAAACCACTTCTCCAATCTTTTTGGCTCTATAACAAAGAATAAAGAGCAAAAACATATACATGATCAAATACAGATCTTAGAATCAACTATTAAAGACTACCAGAACCCACTGGATTCTCCAATTACATTGAATAAGTTACAGGACAAAATAAAAACCCTCCAACCCAAAAAGGCCTGTGGTGTTGATGGTATCCTCAATGAAATGGTCAAATATACAGACAACAAATTCCAATTGGCTATACTAAAACTCTTTAACATCATCCTTAGCTCTGGCATCTTCCCAATATTTGGAACCAAGGACTGATCACCCCAATCCACAAAAATGGAGACAAATTTGACCCCAATAACTACCGTGGAATATGCATCAACAGTAACCTTGGGAAAATCCTCTGCATTATCATTAACAGCAGACTCGTACACTTCCTCAATGAAAACAAAGTACTGAGCAAATGTCAAATTGTTTTTACCAAATTACCGTACAACAGACCATGTATTCACCCTGCACACCCTAATTGACAACCAAACAAACCAAAACAAAGGCAAAGTCTTCTCATGCTTTGTTGATTTCAAAAAAGCCTTCGACTCAATCTGGCATGAGGGTCTGCTATACAAACTGATGGTGTTGGGGGTAAAACATACGACATCATAAAATCCATGTACACAAACAACAAGTGTGCGGTTAAAATTGGCAAAAAAACACACACATTTCTTCACATAGGGTTGTGGGGTTAGACAGGGATGCAGCTTAAGCCCCACCCTCTTCAACATATATATCAACAAATTGGCGCGGGCACTAGAAAAATCTGCAGCACCCGGCCTCACCCTACTAGAATCCGAAGTCAAATGCCTGTTGTTTGCTGATGATCTGGTACTTCTGTCACCAACCAAGGAGGGCCTACAGCAGCACCTAGATCTTATGCACAGATTCTGTCAGACCTGGGCCCTGACAGTAAATCTCAGTAAGACCAAAATAATGGTGTTCCAAAAAAGGTCCAGTCACCAGGACCACAAATACAAATTCCATCTAGACACTGTTGCCCTAGAGCACACAAAAAACTATACATACCTTGGCCTAAACATCAGCACCACAGGTAACTTCCACAATGCTGTGAACGATCTGAGAGACAAGGCAAGAAGGGCATTCTATGCCATCAAAAGGAACATACATTTCAACATACAAATTAGGATTTGGCTAAAAATACTTGAATCAGTCATAGAGCCCATTGCCCTTTATGGTTGTGAGGTCTGGGGTCCGCTCACCAACCAAGACTTCAGAAAATGGGACAAACACCAAATTGAGACTCTGCACGCAGAATTCTGCAAAAATATCCTCTGTGTACAACATAGAACACCAAATAATGCATGCAGAGCAGAATTAGGCCGATACCCACTAATTATCAAAATCCAGAAAAGAGCCGTTAAATTCTATAACCACTTAAAAGGAAGCGATTCCCAAACCTTCCACAACAAAGCCATCACCTACAGAGAGATGAACCTGGAGAAGAGTCCCCTAAGCAAGCTGGTCCTGGAGCTCTGTTCACAAACACAAACACACCCTACAGAGCCCCAGGACAGCAGCACAATTAGACCCAACCAAATCATGACAAAACAAAAAGATAATTCTTTCCAATGTGTCAAGTAATTAACAAAAAAACAGAGCAAACTAGACAGGCTGAATGTCATCCAGCAAATGAGGCATGACTTTCAGTCCTCAACTCTCACACACCCCACACACACCAGCACGTGCAGACACACAAACACACATGCACAAGATGCAACAGTCTCACAGAAACACACACACACGGAAGAGGCTATCAAACTTTATCTGTGGCTAACAGCGTTGACCTCAAGCTGACATCTTTTGTTTTTCCAATCAGAGCCATCTCTACTCCCCATTCCAACATGACCTTCACACACACACACACTAGTCGATTATACACAACATGAACACTAGAGTCGGGGGGAAAATAACGATACCGTTACATAATCAAGATATTATTTTTGGACTAAATATTGTATCGTAACGTTTGGATAATAGCGCAATATTATTTTTGTGCTCGTTGGCTGTACCTGTACCTGTACCAAAAATCTGGTGTATTGCCTTCATAGCTTGTTATCCATCTGATTTTTACATTGGGGGCCAATTTGTTTTCAGCACTTTTATTTCCATGACTTTTATTTTGTTTTCTCATGGCTCTTGTCTCTCGTCTCCCTGCAGCAGACATGGTGAGCAATATGTCTGGAACATCGAATCGCAATAAAATCACAGTATCGAATCGCAATACATATAGAATCGTGAGAATCGCAATACATATCGTAACAGCACCGGAGAAGAGGACAGGAGAGGAAGGATAAGGAAAGGAAAGGAGAGGAAGGATAAGGAAAGGAAAGGAGAGGATTTTTTTTAAACGAGAGGAAAGGAGGTTTGTAAAAAAAGACAGTGACACTTGGGCTCACACTGGAGCAACTGAGACCCCGAGCCACCATTACGCCAATCAAACATAAACCCTTGACAGAGGCAGAGACGGGAAATCGCTCAGTCATATCCTGTGTCCTGAAATATACATCCCTCTGCTTCTTGTCAGATACAAATGACTGTTTCCTACTGATAAGAGATAGGGGGGAGAGGGAGACCAGGGGGAGAGTAAGAAGTGTGTGTCTTACCTTGTACACCTGTCCGTAGGTTCCATTGCCCACCAACTCCACCAGCTCAAAGATGCCTGCTGGGTCCTAAAGAGAGACAGATTCGGAGTCACAGAGTGTACAGACATTTAGCTTGAAGCTGGCAGTTATAGAGGTGTTAGCTTGATGCTATCCCAGACATAGGCTATACTGTTAGCTTGATGCTAGCCCCAACAATATAGGCTACAGGCCATTAGCTTGATGCTAATCCCTACCCCAGACGTATAGACTGTTATCTTGATACTAGCACAGATAGACAGTTTGTTTGATGCCAGCCCCAAAACATATAGACCGTTAGCTTGATGCTAGCCCCCAGAGAAAGGCTACAGACTGTTAGCTTGAAGCTAGCTGATGCTAATAGACTGCTACTGTCGATCGCTAGCTAAAGTTGCCGCATAATGATTAGCTTACTAGACAGTAGAGTTACTACAAGAGGAGCCGCTAGACCACAGCAGAGAACCCAGTGACCTCACACACACACACAGACACAGACACACACACACACACACCTCCCTCTTTGCTGTGTTGCTATGTCATTCCAACAATAGCTGGAATTCAACTCCCCCCTCTGTAGCCCTCACTCTCTCTTTCTTTCACTCTCTTTCGCTCATTCCAACTCTTTCTTTCTCTCTCTCTCCATTCATCTCCAGCCAGCCAGAGTAGATATATGTAGCTCTCACAGTCTCGTTCTCTCTCATTCCAGCCCGTCTCTGAGAAATGCTATGGCACTCTCACACTCTTTTATTCTCTCTCATTCTCTCCATCACTCTCATTTCATCAGACTTGAGCCTTTTGGCTATGGCAGTTTTACTCTCATTCCATCTGTCTCTCCCTCCATCTGTCTCTCCCTCCATCTCTCATTCCATCTGTCTCTCATTCCATCTGTCTCTCCCTCCATCTGTCTCTCCCTCCATCTCTCATTCCATCTGTCTCTCCCTCCATCTGTCTCTCCCTCCATCTCTCATTCCATCTGTCTCTCATTCCATCTGTATCTCCCTCCATCTGTCTCTCCCTCCATCTGTCATTCCATCTGTCTCTCTCTCCATCTGTCATTCCATCTGTCTCTCCCTCCATCTGTCATTCCATCTGTCTCTCCCTCCATCTGTCATTCCATCTGTCTCTCCCTCCATCAGTCATTCCATCTGTCTCTCATTCCATCTCTCATTCCATCTGTCTCTCCCTCCATCTGTCTCTCATTCCATCTGTCTCTCCCTCCATCTCTAATTCCATCTCTCTCCCTCCATCTCTCATTCCATCCATCTCTCATTCCATCTGTCTCTCCCTCATCTCCCATTCCATCTCTCTCCCTCCATCTCTAATTCCATCTGTCTCTAATTCCATCTCTCTCCCTCCATCTCTCATTCCATCTCTCTCCAACCATCACTCATTCCATCTGTCTCTCCATCCATCTCTCATTCCATCTGTCTCTCCCTCCATCTCTCATTCCATCTGTCTCTCCCTCCATCTGTCTCTCCCTCCATCTCTCATTCCATCTGTCTCTCCCTCCATCTCTCATTCCATCTGTCTCTCCAACCATCTCTCATTCCATCTGTCTCTCCCTCCATCTGTCTCTCCAACCATCTCTCATTCCATCTGTCTCTCCCTCCATCTCTCATTCCAGCAGTATCTAAGCACCACTGTGGCACTTCTACTCTCTTTTATGTTCTCTCTCTAGCTATCTCCTCATCTCTCCTTCTTTACCTCCTGTGGTATCATGAGAAACACAGAAACACTCACTCTTCTAAACAAGCCCACACAAGGGTTAGTGATCAAGTGTGTGTGTGTGTGTGTGTGTGTGTGTGTGTATAGAGTAAAATAGAGTGTTTTTGCTGCTCCAGTTCATTCATATCCTCAGGCTAGCTGACAGAAAAGTGTCCGTTATCATGACTATTTAATACAACAGAATGGGCTCACAGGTTGTGTGTGAGATGATTATATTATAGTAGGTTAGTGGATGATGGGAGTCACGTTGTAACTGGTCCTATCTATCTATCATGAGAGAAGGACTCTACTGTACTGTACTCATACACAAACGTGTTCTCTCTGTTGATGAATCTTATTCTCTGTTTAGCTCCTCGCGAGGCCTTGTATACATTCTTCAAACTCTATGGCTCTAAAGTGTGTGTGTGTCTATGAGTGTGTGTGTGAGAGGCTAGGGAAATAGTGTGAATAAGGGGGTCTTGTGGCTCAGCTGTTAATTAGATCACCCAGACACATTCAGGGGGAGACATTTAAGTGTGACACACCCAGATAATTCATGAATAAGATGTATGCAGGTCAATTCTGGGGCGTAGGTGGGTTTAGGTTGAGAGTGTTGTCTATAGCGGCTAGTGTTCTGGCCAAAAGTAGTGGAGGATAGGGTGACATTACTGGCACTCAATCTCTCTCTTTCTCTCGCTCTCCATCTATTTTTCTCTCTCCCTTCCTCGTTCCCCTTTTTTCACTTTGCCTTTGTCTCTCTCATTCATCAGCTCCTCACTCTATAATTTGTGTGTGTGTGTGTGGTCAGTGCTGTCCTTCCTGCTGATCTGTTGATGTCATCAACTGACTGAGTGTGTGTGTGTGTGTGTGTGTGTGTGTGTGTGTGTGTGTGTGTGTGTGTGTGTGTGTGTGTGTGTATCACCAATTCTCTGACCACTTCTCAGTCAGGATTTCCCAACACACACACACACACACTCGTCTGTCCAGCGGTTCCTAGGCCAGTGTAGCCAGTGACCCACTAACCAGTGGATTAATGTCTGCGACTGACTGGTGGAGAACTGTAATCCACACAGGCCCCTGTACAGCTCAGCTAGACTGGCTCTGCACAACCTGAACAGGCCCCTGTACAGCTCAGCTAGACTGGCTCTGCACAACCTGAACAGGCCACAGCTCAGCTAGACTGGCTCTGCACAACCTGAACAGGCCACTGTACAGCTCAGCTAGACTGGCTCTGCACAACCTGAACAGGCCACTGTACAGCTCAGCTAGACTGGCTCTGCACAACCTGAACAGGCCACTGTACAGCTCAGCTAGACTGGCTCTGCACAACCTGAACAGGCCACTGTACAGCTCAGCTAGACTGGCTCTGCACAACCTGAACAGGCCACTGTACAGCTCAGCTAGACTGGCTCTGCACAACCTGAACAGGCCACTGTACAGCTCAGCTAGACTGGCTCTGCACAACCTGAAACAGGCCACTGCACAACCTGAACAGGCCACTGTACTCAGCTAGACTGGCTCTGCACAACCTGAACAGGCCACTGTACAGCTCAGCTAGACTGGCTCTGCACAACCTGAACAGGCCACTGTACATCTCAGCTAGACTGGCTCTGCACAACCTGAACAGGCCACTGTACATCTCAGCTAGACTGGCTCTGCACAACCTGAACAGGCCACTGTACAGCTCAGCTAGACTGGCTCTGCACAACCTGGCAACCTCAATAGGCCACTGTACAGCTCAGCTAGACTTGCTCTGCCCAACCTGGCAACCTAATCATGCTACAGTACAGCTCAGTTCTAAACTTGCTCTATCCAACCTGGCAACCTCAACATGCTACTGTGCAGCTCAGTTCTAGACTTGCTCTGTCCAACCTGGCAACCTCAACATGCCACTACAGTACTATGTCTACTATGTCATATTGTGTGTTCTGTTATGTCATGGAGATTCTAGAATGGCGTCAATAAACTGTCTATCATCCTTTATACTAGTCTGTGGGTCATATGGCATTAGCTTAGCTTATACCCAGTACCTGACCACACACACAAACAAATGCAAACGCACAACATCATCTTGCAGAGTAGGTGTATCCATCATAGTGTGTGTGTGTGTGTGTGTGTGTGTGTGTGTGTGTGTGTGTGTGTGTGTGTGTGTGTGTGTGTGTGTGTGTGTGTGTGTATGTGTGTCTTTGCTCAGGGTTAACAAAAGAACCAGAGAGTGCAGCAACAGCCACAGTAGCCTACTGCCCCAGTCTACACTTGGAAAACAATTCCCATCTAGAACCATACAGGTTTTTTTGGCTGTCCCCATAGGAGAACCCTTTGAAGAACCACATTTGGTTCCAGGTACAACCATTTTGGGTTCCATGTAGAACCCTTTCCACACAGGGTTCTACATGGAAAACAAAATAGTTCTACCTGGAAACAAAAAGGGTTTTCCTATGGGGATAGCCGCAGAACCCATTTGGAACCATTTGTTCTAAGATTGCACAGACAACACAGTCTACAGGTAGCCTAGCCACTAGCATTACTGGCTTAGCAGAGATAAGCATCTACACTGATGGTTATACTAACATATAACCATATTGGCATATTCAATATATCAAGGTAATGTAATATAGACAATATATGACATGTAAATAGATACACCGTGATTATTTAATAGTATCCTCTGTAGAGGACTCTCTCTACCCCGTGTTAACAGTGAGTGACATTTGTTGTTCACACACACACATGCACACAGAAATGCACTGCATGCATGAATGCCTTAATGTATTCACACAGTAAATGAACATGAAGGCTATCAGGCTGTTCTCATAGACCCACATTAACATTCTCTTTGTGTGTGTGTTTGTGTAAATATGTAGGCTACATTCCACCACGGACTGGCTCAATGAAAGTGACACCATGACATCAGATTACATGGCTATGCTGTCATGCTATTTCATACCTAACCTTTGTTTATCTAGGTTAGTCGTTAGTAAATCAGCCGAAAGAGAAAAACTTGGTTGACGTTTTTCCACTGAGTATGTTCCTCTTTTGTTTTACATCGTATAACCACCTGCCATTAGGCCATTAGGCTATGAACAGTGCTATATAGGCTGCATAATTCGATATTTGGATATATTTTGCTCATGCACAAACATCAGTAGGCCAGTCTGCCATGTTGGTGGTTGTATGTTGGGATGGGGAATTTGACCCATTTTAGAAGCGTTGTCTCACACACACACACACACACACACACACACACACACACACACACACACACACACACACACACAGAGAGAGAGAGGGAGAGAGAGTAGTAACCATCTCTGATACTGAAACAAATACATGATGTAGACCCGGCTTTATCTTACCCGTAGAGCAGACAGATCGATCTCATCCAGACTCCGGGCAGGGGAATCAGTCGCCATGATTCAAATAAAATATTTTGAAAATCACCAGAATCAGAAATCATCCAGACAACGAGACCACGGAGTAAATGCCCTTGGCCACCGCTATAGGCTGCCCTCTTCCTCGGGGAAACGAGCCTGCCTTCCTCTTTCTCACCGATAAGCGACGGAGAGATGGCGACAGAGAAAATAAAAAGAGAAAATATAATATATCCCAGTTTGTCAGTAGGCTTAGAGGTGACCGACGTTAAAAAAGGCTGCTAGAGCAGAGATGCTGGTGTGTGACTATAACGGGACGTGAACATGATCAGCAGCAGCACCGAATCCACGTCTGTAGGTTCAACCGATAGAGTGAGAACTCACGGTTCGCTGGCTGCTGCTGCTGCTTTTGGGCTATGTCAATCAAAGACAACGCGGGCGGGGCAAATCTGCAAACCACTCCCACTCCAGAGGAATGCCCAATTTGATTAATTTAATTATTTAAAACTCAGTAGTGACGAAAGGAGTTCCAGAGTAAGCCGTCCCTGACACCGGGGTGTGGAAACTGGTTTGTCTAACGTTTAGTAATGATGTTAGGTGAAGTTGGACTTCTTGTGAAAGGGATTTATAAATGGAAACATAGCTATGTAACTACATGAGTTCAACAAGGGCCAATCAACTTTGTTGTACGTCACATCTCTTTCATATTGAAATGTTTTAGAATGTAGTATTATTACTAATATATTATGTATGTATTATGAACATAGTGCTGTGTATAGGAACTAATCAGACGTTCAGAATAGAGTAGTTTCATTCAATGTGGCCCATTTAGTTCTTTTTTGTTTGGTTTTATTTGTCCTTTATCCCATTGAGAATAACCATGTGTTTTATAACAGAGAGCCAAAGGCAACAGAATATAGATTATTCCTGAGAATAGAACAGAGTAGAGATGTTTCCTATGAATAGAACAGGGTAGAGATGTTTCCTATGAATAGAACAGAGTAGAGATGTTTCCTATGAATAGAACAGAGTAGAGATGTTTCCTATGAATAGAACAGAGTAGAGATGTTTCCTATGAATAGAACAGAGTAGAGATGTTTCCTATGAATAGAACAGAGTAGAGATGTTTCCTATGAATAGAACAGAGTAGAGATGTTTCCTATGAATAGAACAGGGTAGAGATGTTTCCTATGAATAGAACAGAGTAGAGATGTTTCCTATGAATAGAACAGAGTAGAGATGTTTCCTATGAATAGAACAGAGTAGAGATGTTTCCTGAGACTAGAACAGAGTAGAGATGTTTCCTATGAATAGAACAGAGTAGAGATGTTTCCTATGAATAGAACAGGGTAGAGATGTTTCCTATGAATAGAACAGGGTAGAGATGTTTCCTATGAATAGAACAGAGTAGAGATATGAATAGAACAGAGTAGAGATGTTTCCTATGAATAGAACAGAGTAGAGATGTTTCCTATGAATAGAACAGGGTAGAGATGTTTCCTATGAATAGAACAGAGTAGAGATGTTTCCTATGAATAGAACAGAGTAGAGATGTTTCCTATGAATAGAACAGAGTAGAGATGTTTCCTGAGACTAGAACAGGGTAGAGATGTTTCCTGAGACTAGAACAGGGTAGAGATGTTTCCTGAGACTAGAACAGAGTAGAGATGTTTCCTGAGACTAGAACAGGGTAGAGATGTTTCCTGAGACTAGAACAGGGTAGAGATGTTTCCTGAGACTAGAACAGGGTAGAGATGTTTCCTATGAATAGAACAGGGTAGAGATGTTTCCTATGAATAGAACAGGGTAGAGATGTTTCCTATGAATAGAACAGAGTAGAGATGTTTCCTATGAATAGAACAGAGTAGAGATGTTTCCTATGAATAGAACAGGGTAGAGATGTTTCCTATGAATACTAGAGATGAATAGAACAGAGTAGAGATGTTTCCTATGAATAGAACAGAGTAGAGATGTTTCCTGAGACTAGAACAGGGTAGAGATGTTTCCTGAGACTAGAACAGGGTAGAGATGTTTCCTGAGACTAGAACAGAGTAGAGATGTTTCCTGAGACTAGAACAGGGTAGAGATGTTTCCTGAGACTAGAACAGGGTAGAGATGTTTCCTGAGACTAGAACAGGGTAGAGATGTTTCCTGAGACTAGAACAGGGTAGAGGTGTGTTGTCGTGTCCTGTCACTATAACAGAGAAATACACTGGAACTGTTTTGGTCAGAGATCAGGATTATAAGGATTAAGCCAAAACAACACATGCAGAGGAACCATAGAATTGGTCTCCTTCAGTATCACTAAACCAAAATAAGACATGTTAATTGAACATTTATCAAATCAAACATTTACATTTAAAAAATTAAGTTATTACGTTAAAATGATTACAGGCAAATACTCTGGAACTGTCTGTTAAACGGTCATGAAGCAAAGTCCCCAAAAGATTACACAGATAACAAAATCCCAGAATGGAAACACCTGGAATTGTGGCCGGTTTGAAGATTGGCTAAGCTTGTATTCATTCAGAGAAGCCTCTGGTCATCCACGTGAGAAATCTAAAGACAGGTTTGTCTTCCCAAGAACTCCTTAGGAACTATTAGTCATGCATACCATTTAATCAAATCAAATGTTATTGGTCACATGCGCCGAATACAACAGGTGTAGGTAGACCTTACAGTGGAAATACAACAGGTGTAGGTAGGCCTTACAGTGGAAATACAACAGGTGTAGGTAGACCTTACAGTGGAAATACAACAGGTGTAGGTAGACCTTACAGTGCAAATACAACAGGTGTAGGTAGATTTTACAGTGGAAATACAACAGGTGTAGGAAGACCTAACAGTGGAAATACAACAGGTGTAGGTAGACCTTACAGTGGAAATACAACAGGTGTAGGTACACCTTACAGTGGAAATACAACAGGTGTAGGTAGACCTTACAGTGGAAATACAACAGGTGTAGGTAGACCTTACAGTGGAAATACAACAGGTGTAGGTAGACCTTACAGTGGAAATACAACAGGTGTAGGTAGACCTTACAGTGGAAATACAACAGGTGTAGGTAGACCTTACAGTGGAAATACAACAGGTGTAGGAAGACCTTACAGTGGAAATACAACAGGTGTAGGTAGACCTTACAGTGGAAATACAACAGGTGTAGGTAGACCTTACAGTGGAAATACAACAGGTGTAGGTAGACCTTACAGTGGAAATACAACAGGTGTAGGTAGACCTTACAGTGGAAATACAACAGGTCGTGCAATTTTAACAAGGGGTCTCACCTGTGACCCGTGGCTTGACTTTAGATGCATCGAGTTCGATTACCCTGCAGACCATATTTTTTTTCTCCCACCAATACAATCCAGTGACAACGAACGATGAGTTGTGCGTTCTGAGATGCCATTTGTTATTTGCCTGTTTGTGGCCCGCCTGTGAAATTCGTGCAATTCTCTTTCAACCTCTAGTCAACGAGCTGTTTTTGCAGAATGTTAAAAATACGATAGTTATTCACTGCTCGTGTTAACTGTATATAATTTCCATTATCTTAAGCCATTTATTTCAGGCCAGGGTGCATATGCACAATCTCACCACTAGGATTCGCTAAAGGAACAATGGAACTACTCTTATAAACAATGAGCAAGCTCTTTCTTACCATAAATAACACTGATTGATGTTGATATATTCGTACTATGTACCGCTATTTTATATTTCCGTTCTTGTGAACAAGTATGATCATTAGGCTTATCCTTATCCTTGCCTGTTTGTGGCCCGCCTGTGAAATTTGTGCAATTCTCTTTCAACCTCTCATCATCTAGCTGTTTTTGCATGATGTTAAAAATAAGACATTTATTCACGTTAAGTAGGTGTTATTTCAATTATCTTAAGCCATTTATTGATCAACTGGTTCTTGCAAAGCAGTATGACATGCAGGCGTTCAAAATGTGTCAGAAGTGGGATTCGAACCCACGCCTCCAGGGGAGACTGCGACCTAAACGCAGCGCCTTAGACCTCTCGGCCATCCTGACTGTTAAAAGCTACATCTGGTGTCGGAATAAAGGGTACTAGGTAAAAGTAGATATAGGTTCGGCCTCCTGAGATCACCGCAAAGACCAGTAAATGCACAATACTGACTTGCACTTTCAACATCAAATAGTCATTGGTTTTTATCAATTAAAAACTCCTGACATTGATTTATCTTCAATATGTCCGTCAACGGGAAAAGCCTAGTAAATCGTCATTGATTGAGCGTTAAAGTGGCCTCAGAATATGGCCATTCTGATATAAATGATAAAATACCTCAGATAAGACCGAAAAAGTGTCTGGAAGTATCAGCAACCATCAGGGTGAGAGTGACAACCCTTCCACATGTCAAAATGGGGGAGTCTTAGCAAATGGCTTAATGGTTATTTTTAACGCAATCGTATTTTATTTGATATATTTGGGGGGGGAAGGGTTTAACAAGGGGTCTCACCTGTGACCCGTGGCGTGACTTTAGATGCATCGAGTTCGATTACCCTGCAGACCATATTTTTTTTCTCCCACCAATACAATCCAGTGACAACGAACGATGAGTTGTGCGTTCTGAGATGCCATTTGTTATTTGCCTGTTTGTGGCCCGCCTGTGAAATTCGTGCAATTCTCTTTCAACCTCTAGTCAACGAGCTGTTTTTGCAGAATGTTAAAAATACGATAGTTATTCACTGCTCGTGTTAACTGTATATAATTTCCATTATCTTAAGCCATTTATTTCAGGCCAGGGTGCATATACACAATCTCACCACTAGGATTAGCTAAAGGAACAATGGAACTACTCTTATAAACAATGAGCAAGCTCTTTCTTACCATAACATTTAACATTTACATTTAAGTCATTTAGCAGACGCTCTTATCCAGAGCGACTTACAAATTGGTGAATTCACCTTCTGACATCCAGTGGAACAGCCACTTACAATAGTGCATCTAAATCATTTAAGGGGGGGGGTGAGAAGGATTACTTATCCTATCCTTGGTATTCCTTGAAGAGGTGGGGTTTCAGGTGTCTCCGGAAGGTGGTGATTGACTCTGCTGTCCTGGCGTCGTGAGGGAGTTTGTTCCACCATTGGGGGGCCAGAGCAGCGAACAGTTTTGACTGGGCTGAGCGGGAACTGTACTTCCTCAGTGGTAGGGAGGCGAGCAGGCCAGAGGTGGATGAACGCAGTGCCCTTGTTTGGGTGTAGGGCCTGATCAGAGCCTGGAGGTACTGCGGTGCCGTTCCCCTCACAGCTCCGTAGGCAAGCACCATGGTCTTGTAGCGGATGCGAGCTTCAACTGGAAGCCAGTGGAGAGAGCGGAGGAGCGGGGTGACGTGAGAGAACTTGGGAAGATTGAACACCAGACGGGCTGTGGCGTTCTGGATGAGTTGTAGGGGTTTAATGGCACAGGCAGGGAGCCCAGCCAACAGCGAGTTGCAGTAATCCAGACGGGAGATGACAAGTGCCTGGATTAGGACCTGCGCCGCTTCCTGTGTGAGGCAGGGTCGTACTCTGCGGATGTTGTAGAGCATGAACCTGAGATGCCATTTGTTATTTGCCTGTTTGTGGCCCGCCTGTGAAATTCGTGCAATTCTCTTTCAACCTCTAGTCAACGAGCTGTTTTTGCAGAATGTTAAAAATACGATAGTTATTCACTGCTCGTGTTAACTGTATATAATTTCCATTATCTTAAGCCATTTATTTCAGGCCAGGGTGCATATACACAATCTCACCACTAGGATTAGCTAAAGGAACAATGGAACTACTCTTATAAACAATGAGCAAGCTCTTTCTTACCATAACATTTAACATTTACATTTAAGTCATTTAGCAGACGCTCTTATCCAGAGCGACTTACAAATTGGTGAATTCACCTTCTGACATCCAGTGGAACAACCACTTACAATAGTGCATCTAAATCATTTAAGGGGGGGGGGTGAGAAGGATTACTTATCCTATCCTTGGTATTCCTTGAAGAGGTGGGGTTTCAGGTGTCTCCGGAAGGTGGTGATTGACTCTGCTGTCCTGGCGTCGTGAGGGAGTTTGTTCCACCATTGGGGGGCCAGAGCAGCGAACAGTTTTGACTGGGCTGAGCGGGAACTGTACTTCCTCAGTGGTAGGGAGGCGAGCAGGTCAGAGGTGGATGAACGCAGTGCCCTTGTTTAGGTGTAGGGCCTGATCAGAGCCTGGAGGTACTGCGGTGCCGTTCCCCTCACAGCTCCGTAGGCAAGCACCATGGTCTTGTAGCGGATGCGAGCTTCAACTGGAAGCCAGTGGAGAGAGCGGAGGAGCGGGGTGACGTTAGAGAACTTGGGAAGGTTGAACACCAGACGGGCTGTGGCGTTCTGGATGAGTTGTAGGGGTTTAATGGCACAGGCAGGGAGCCCAGCCAACAGCGAGTTGCAGTAATCCAGACGGGAGATGACAAGTGCCTGGATTAGGACCTGCGCCGCTTCCTGTGTGAGGCAGGGTCGTACTCTGCGGATGTTGTAGAGCATGAACCTGAGATGCCATTTGTTATTTGCCTGTTTGTGGCCCGCCTGTGAAATTCATGCAATTCTCTTTCAACCTCTAGTCAACGAGCTGTTTTTGCAGAATGTTAAAAATACGATAGTTATTCACTGCTCGTGTTAACTGTATATAATTTCCATTATCTTAAGCCATTTATTTCAGGCCAGGGTGCATATACACAATCTCACCACTAGGATTCGCTAAAGGAACAATGGAACTACTCTTATAAACAATGAGCAAGCTCTTTCTTACCATAAATAACACTGATTGATGTTGATATATTCGTACTATGTACCGCTATTTTATATTTCCGTTCTTGTGAACAAGTATGATCATTAGGCTTATCCTTATCCTTGCCTGTTTGTGGCCCGCCTGTGAAATTTGTGCAATTCTCTTTCAACCTCTCATCATCTAGCTGTTTTTGCAGAATGTTAAAATTAAGACATTTATTCACGTTAAGTAGGTGTTATTTCCATTATCTTAAGCCATTTATTGATCAACTGGTTCTTGCAAAGCAGTATGACATGCAGGCGTTCAAAATGTGTCAGAAGTGGGATTCAAACCCACGCCTCCAGGGGAGACTGCGACCTGAACGCAGCGCCTTAGACCGCTCGGCCATCCTGACTGTTAAAAGCTACATCTGGTGTCGGAATAAAGGGTACTAGGTAAAAGTAGATATAGGTTCGGCCTCCTGAGATCACCGCAAAGACCAGTAAATGCACAATACTGACTTGCACTTTCAACATCAAATAGTCATTGGTTTTTATCAATTAAAAACTCCTGACATTGATTTATCTTCAATATGTCCGTCAACGGGAAAAGCCTAGTAAATCGTCATTGATTGAGCGTTAAAGTGGCCTCAGAATATGGCCATTCTGATATAAATGATAAAATACCTCAGATAAGACCGAAAAAGTGTCTGGAAGTATCAGCAACCATCAGGGTGAGAGTGACAACCCTTCCACATGTCAAAATGGGGGAGTCTTAGCAAATGGCTTAATGGTTATTTTTAACGCAATCGTATTTTATTTGATATATTTGGGGGGTTTAACAAGGGGTCTCACCTGTGACCCGTGGCTTGACTTAAGATGCATCGAGTTCGATTACCCTGCAGACCATATTTTTTTCTCCCACCAATACAATCCAGTGACAACGAACGATGAGTTGTGCGTTCTGAGATGCCATTTGTTATTTGCCTGTTTGTGGCCCGCCTGTGAAATTCGTGCAATTCTCTTTCAACCTCTAGTCAACGAGCTGTTTTTGCAGAATGTTAAAAATACGATAGTTATTCACTGCTCGTGTTAACTGTATATAATTTCCATTATCTTAAGCCATTTATTTCAGGCCAGGGTGCATATGCACAATCTCACCACTAGGATTCGCTAAAGGAACAATGGAACTACTCTTATAAACAATGAGCAAGCTCTTTCTTACCATAAATAACACTGATTGATGTTGATATATTCGTACTATGTACCGCTATTTTATATTTCCGTTCTTGTGAACAAGTATGATCATTAGGCTTATCCTTATCCTTGCCTGTTTGTGGCCCGCCTGTGAAATTTGTGCAATTCTCTTTCAACCTCACATAATCTAGCTGTTTTTGCAGAATGTTAAAATTAAGACATTTATTCACGTTAAGTAGGTGTTATTTCCATTATCTTAAGCCATTTATTGATCAACTGGTTCTTGCAAAGCAGTATGACATGCAGGCGTTCAAAATGTGTCAGAAGTGGGATTCGAACCCACGCCTCCAGGGGAGACTGCGACCCTAAACGCAGCGCCTTAGACCGCTCGGCCATCCTGACTGTTAAAAGCTGAATCTGGTGTCGGAATAAAGGGTACTAGGTAAAAGTAGATATAGGTTCGGCCTCCTGAGATCACCGCAAAGACCAGTAAATGCACAATACTGACTTGCACTTTCAACATCAAATAGTCATTGGTTTTTATCAATTAAAAACTCCTGACATTGATTTATCTTCAATATGTCCGTCAACGGGAAAAGCCTAGTAAATCGTCATTGATTGAGCGTTAAAGTGGCCTCAGAATATGGCCATTCTGATATAAATGATAAAATACCTCAGATAAGACCGAAAAAGTGTCTGGAAGTATCAGCAACCATCAGGGTGAGAGTGACAACCCTTCCACATGTCAAAATGGGGGAGTCTTAGCAAATGGCTTAATGGTTATTTTTAACGCAATCGTATTTTATTTGATATATTTGGGGGGAAGGGTTTAACAAGGGGTCTCACCTGTGACCCGTGGCGTGACTTTAGATGCATCGAGTTCGATTACCCTGCAGACCATATTTTTTTCTCCCACCAATACAATCCAGTGACAACGAACGATGAGTTGTGCGTTCTGAGATGCCATTTGTTATTTGCCTGTTTGTGGCCCGCCTGTGAAATTCGTGCAATTCTCTTTCAACCTCTAGTCAACGAGCTGTTTTTGCAGAATGTTAAAAATACGATAGTTATTCACTGCTCGTGTTAACTGTATATAATTTCCATTATCTTAAGCCATTTATTTCAGGCCAGGGTGCATATACACAATCTCACCACTAGGATTCGCTAAAGGAACAATGGAACTACTCTTATAAACAATGAGCAAGCTCTTTCTTACCATAAATAACACTGATTGATGTTGATATATTCGTACTATGTACCGCTATTTTATATTTCCGTTCTTGTGAACAAGTATGATCATTAGGCTTATCCTTATCCTTGCCTGTTTGTGGCCCGCCTGTGAAATTTGTGCAATTCTCTTTCAACCTCTCATCATCTAGCTGTTTTTGCAGAATGTTAAAATTAAGACATTTATTCACGTTAAGTAGGTGTTATTTCCATTATCTTAAGCCATTTATTGATCAACTGGTTCTTGCAAAGCAGTATGACATGCAGGCGTTCAAAATGTGTCAGAAGTGGGATTCAAACCCACGCCTCCAGGGGAGACTGCGACCTGAACGCAGCGCCTTAGACCGCTCGGCCATCCTGACTGTTAAAAGCTACATCTGGTGTCGGAATAAAGGGTACTAGGTAAAAGTAGATATAGGTTCGGCCTCCTGAGATCACCGCAAAGACCAGTAAATGCACAATACTGACTTGCACTTTCAACATCAAATAGTCATTGGTTTTTATCAATTAAAAACTCCTGACATTGATTTATCTTCAATATGTCCGTCAACGGGAAAAGCCTAGTAAATCGTCATTGATTGAGCGTTAAAGTGGCCTCAGAATATGGCCATTCTGATATAAATGATAAAATACCTCAGATAAGACCGAAAAAGTGTCTGGAAGTATCAGCAACCATCAGGGTGAGAGTGACAACCCTTCCACATGTCAAAATGGGGGAGTCTTAGCAAATGGCTTAATGGTTATTTTTAACGCAATCGTATTTTATTTGATATATTTGGGGGGTTTAACAAGGGGTCTCACCTGTGACCCGTGGCTTGACTTTAGATGCATCGAGTTCGATTACCCTGCAGACCATATTTTTTTCTCCCACCAATACAATCCAGTGACAACGAACGATGAGTTGTGCGTTCTGAGATGCCATTTGTTATTTGCCTGTTTGTGGCCCGCCTGTGAAATTCGTGCAATTCTCTTTCAACCTCTAGTCAACGAGCTGTTTTTGCAGAATGTTAAAAATACGATAGTTATTCACTGCTCGTGTTAACTGTATATAATTTCCATTATCTTAAGCCATTTATTTCAGGCCAGGGTGCATATGCACAATCTCACCACTAGGATTCGCTAAAGGAACAATGGAACTACTCTTATAAACAATGAGCAAGCTCTTTCTTACCATAAATAACACTGATTGATGTTGATATATTCGTACTATGTACCGCTATTTTATATTTCCGTTCTTGTGAACAAGTATGATCATTAGGCTTATCCTTATCCTTGCCTGTTTGTGGCCCGCCTGTGAAATTTGTGCAATTCTCTTTCAACCTCACATAATCTAGCTGTTTTTGCAGAATGTTAAAATTAAGACATTTATTCACGTTAAGTAGGTGTTATTTCCATTATCTTAAGCCATTTATTGATCAACTGGTTCTTGCAAAGCAGTATGACATGCAGGCGTTCAAAATGTGTCAGAAGTGGGATTCGAACCCACGCCTCCAGGGGAGACTGCGACCTAAACGCAGCGCCTTAGACCGCTCGGCCATCCTGACTGTTAAAAGCTGAATCTGGTGTCGGAATAAAGGGTACTAGGTAAAAGTAGATATAGGTTCGGCCTCCTGAGATCACCGCAAAGACCAGTAAATGCACAATACTGACTTGCACTTTCAACATCAAATAGTCATTGGTTTTTATCAATTAAAAACTCCTGACATTGATTTATCTTCAATATGTCCGTCAACGGGAAAAGCCTAGTAAATCGTCATTGATTGAGCGTTAAAGTGGCCTCAGAATATGGCCATTCTGATATAAATGATAAAATACCTCAGATAAGACCGAAAAAGTGTGTGGAAGTATCAGCAACCATCAGGGTGAGAGTGACAACCCTTCCACATGTCAAAATGGGGGGAGTCTTAGCAAATGGCTTAATGGTTATTTTTAACGCAATCGTATTTTATTTGATATATTTGGGGGGGGAAGGGTTTAACAAGGGGTCTCACCTGTGACCCGTGGCGTGACTTTAGATGCATCGAGTTCGATTACCCTGCAGACCATATTTTTTTCTCCCACCAATACAATCCAGTGACAACGAACGATGAGTTGTGCGTTCTGAGATGCCATTTGTTATTTGCCTGTTTGTGGCCCGCCTGTGAAATTCGTGCAATTCTCTTTCAACCTCTAGTCAACGAGCTGTTTTTGCAGAATGTTAAAAATACGATAGTTATTCACTGCTCGTGTTAACTGTATATAATTTCCATTATCTTAAGCCATTTATTTCAGGCCAGGGTGCATATACACAATCTCACCACTAGGATTAGCTAAAGGAACAATGGAACTACTCTTATAAACAATGAGCAAGCTCTTTCTTACCATAAATAACACTGATTGATGTTGATATATTCGTACTATGTACCGCTATTTTATATTTCCGTTCTTGTGAACAAGTATGATCATTAGGCTTATCCTTATCCTTGCCTGTTTGTGGCCCGCCTGTGAAATTTGTGCAATTCTCTTTCAACCTCTCATCATCTAGCTGTTTTTGCAGAATGTTAAAATTAAGACATTTATTCACGTTAAGTAGGTGTTATTTCCATTATCTTAAGCCATTTATTGATCAACTGGTTCTTGCAAAGCAGTATGACATGCAGGCGTTCAAAATGTGTCAGAAGTGGGATTCAAACCCACGCCTCCAGGGGAGACTGCGACCTGAACGCAGCGCCTTAGACCGCTCGGCCATCCTGACTGTTAAAAGCTACATCTGGTGTCGGAATAAAGGGTACTAGGTAAAAGTAGATATAGGTTCGGCCTCCTGAGATCACCGCAAAGACCAGTAAATGCACAATACTGACTTGCACTTTCAACATCAAATAGTCATTGGTTTTTATCAATTAAAAACTCCTGACATTGATTTATCTTCAATATGTCCGTCAACGGGAAAAGCCTAGTAAATCGTCATTGATTGAGCGTTAAAGTGGCCTCAGAATATGGCCATTCTGATATAAATGATAAAATACCTCAGATAAGACCGAAAAAGTGTCTGGAAGTATCAGCAACCATCAGGGTGAGAGTGACAACCCTTCCACATGTCAAAATGGGGGAGTCTTAGCAAATGGCTTAATGGTTATTTTTAACGCAATCGTATTTTATTTGATATATTTGGGGGGGGGGTTTAACAAGGGGTCTCACCTGTGACCCGTGGCTTGACTTTAGATGCATCGAGTTCGATTACCCTGCAGACCATATTTTTTTCTCCCACCAATACAATCCAGTGACAACGAACGATGAGTTGTGCGTTCTGAGATGCCATTTGTTATTTGCCTGTTTGTGGCCCGCCTGTGAAATTCGTGCAATTCTCTTTCAACCTCTAGTCAACGAGCTGTTTTTGCAGAATGTTAAAAATACGATAGTTATTCACTGCTCGTGTTAACTGTATATAATTTCCATTATCTTAAGCCATTTATTTCAGGCCAGGGTGCATATGCACAATCTCACCACTAGGATTCGCTAAAGGAACAATGGAACTACTCTTATAAACAATGAGCAAGCTCTTTCTTACCATAAATAACACTGATTGATGTTGATATATTCGTACTATGTACCGCTATTTTATATTTCCGTTCTTGTGAACAAGTATGATCATTAGGCTTATCCTTATCCTTGCCTGTTTGTGGCCCGCCTGTGAAATTTGTGCAATTCTCTTTCAACCTCACATAATCTAGCTGTTTTTGCAGAATGTTAAAATTAAGACATTTATTCACGTTAAGTAGGTGTTATTTCCATTATCTTAAGCCATTTATTGATCAACTGGTTCTTGCAAAGCAGTATGACATGCAGGCGTTCAAAATGTGTCAGAAGTGGGATTCGAACCCACGCCTCCAGGGGAGACTGCGACCTAAACGCAGCGCCTTAGACCGCTCGGCCATCCTGACTGTTAAAAGCTGAATCTGGTGTCGGAATAAAGGGTACTAGGTAAAAGTAGATATAGGTTCGGCCTCCTGAGATCACCGCAAAGACCAGTAAATGCACAATACTGACTTGCACTTTCAACATCAAATAGTCATTGGTTTTTATCAATTAAAAACTCCTGACATTGATTTATCTTCAATATGTCCGTCAACGGGAAAAGCCTAGTAAATCGTAATTGATTGAGCGTTAAAGTGGCCTCAGAATATGGCCATTCTGATATAAATGATAAAATACCTCAGATAAGACCGAAAAAGTGTCTGGAAGTATCAGCAACCATCAGGGTGAGAGTGACAACCCTTCCACATGTCAAAATGGGGGGAGTCTTAGCAAATGGCTTAATGGTTATTTTTAACGCAATCGTATTATTTTATTTGATATATTTGGGGGGAAGGGTTTAACAAGGGGTCTCACCTGTGACCCGTGGCGTGACTTTAGATGCATCGAGTTCGATTACCCTGCAGACCATATTTTTTTTCTCCCACCAATACAATCCAGTGACAACGAACGATGAGTTGTGCGTTCTGAGATGCCATTTGTTATTTGCCTGTTTGTGGCCCGCCTGTGAAATTCGTGCAATTCTCTTTCAACCTCTAGTCAACGAGCTGTTTTTGCAGAATGTTAAAAATACGATAGTTATTCACTGCTCGTGTTAACTGTATATAATTTCCATTATCTTAAGCCATTTATTTCAGGCCAGGGTGCATATACACAATCTCACCACTAGGATTAGCTAAAGGAACAATGGAACTACTCTTATAAACAATGAGCAAGCTCTTTCTTACCATAAATAACACTGATTGATGTTGATATATTCGTACTATGTACCGCTATTTTATATTTCCGTTCTTGTGAACAAGTATGATCATTAGGCTTATCCTTATCCTTGCCTGTTTGTGGCCCGCCTGTGAAATTTGTGCAATTCTCTTTCAACCTCTCATCATCTAGCTGTTTTTGCAGAATGTTAAAATTAAGACATTTATTCACGTTAAGTAGGTGTTATTTCCATTATCTTAAGCCATTTATTGATCAACTGGTTCTTGCAAAGCAGTATGACATGCAGGCGTTCAAAATGTGTCAGAAGTGGGATTCAAACCCACGCCTCCAGGGGAGACTGCGACCTGAACGCAGCGCCTTAGACCGCTCGGCCATCCTGACTGTTAAAAGCTACATCTGGTGTCGGAATAAAGGGTACTAGGTAAAAGTAGATATAGGTTCGGCCTCCTGAGATCACCGCAAAGACCAGTAAATGCACAATACTGACTTGCACTTTCAACATCAAATAGTCATTGGTTTTTATCAATTAAAAACTCCTGACATTGATTTATCTTCAATATGTCCGTCAACGGGAAAAGCCTAGTAAATCATCATTGATTGAGCGTTAAAGTGGCCTCAGAATATGGCCATTCTGATATAAATGATAAAATACCTCAGATAAGACCGAAAAAGTGTCTGGAAGTATCAGCAACCATCAGGGTGAGAGTGACAACCCTTCCACATGTCAAAATGGGGGGAGTCTTAGCAAATGGCTTAATGGTTATTTTTAACGCAATCGTATTTTATTTGATATATTTGGGGGGGGGGTTTAACAAGGGGTCTCACCTGTGACCCGTGGCTTGACTTTAGATGCATCGAGTTCGATTACCCTGCAGACCATATTTTTTTTCTCCCACCAAAACAATCCAGTGACAACGAACGATGAGTTGTGCGTTCTGAGATGCCATTTGTTATTTGCCTGTTTGTGGCCCGCCTGTGAAATTCGTGCAATTCTCTTTCAACCTCTAGTCAACGAGCTGTTTTTGCAGAATGTTAAAAATACGATAGTTATTCACTGCTCGTGTTAACTGTATATAATTTCCATTATCTTAAGCCATTTATTTCAGGCCAGGGTGCATATACACAATCTCACCACTAGGATTCGCTAAAGGAACAATGGAACTACTCTTATAAACAATGAGCAAGCTCTTTCTTACCATAAATAACACTGATTGATGTTGATATATTCGTACTATGTACCGCTATTTTATATTTCCGTTCTTGTGAACAAGTATGATCATTAGGCTTATCCTTATCCTTGCCTGTTTGTGGCCCGCCTGTGAAATTTGTGCAATTCTCTTTCAACCTCTCATCATCTAGCTGTTTTTGCAGAATGTTAAAATTAAGACATTTATTCACGTTAAGTAGGTGTTATTTCCATTATCTTAAGCCATTTATTGATCAACTGGTTCTTGCAAAGCAGTATGACATGCAGCGTTCAAAATGTGTCAGAAGTGGGATTCAAACCCACGCCTCCAGGGGAGACTGCGACCTGAACGCAGCGCCTTAGACCGCTCGGCCATCCTGACTGTTAAAAGCTACATCTGGTGTCGGAATAAAGGGTACTAGGTAAAAGTAGATATAGGTTCGGCCTCCTGAGATCACCGCAAAGACCAGTAAATGCACAATACTGACTTGCACTTTCAACATCAAATAGTCATTGGTTTTTATCAATTAAAAACTCCTGACATTGATTTATCTTCAATATGTCCGTCAACGGGAAAAGCCTAGTAAATCATCATTGATTGAGCGTTAAAGTGGCCTCAGAATATGGCCATTCTGATATAAATGATAAAATACCTCAGATAAGACCGAAAAGTGTCTGGAAGTATCAGCAACCATCAGGGTGAGAGTGACAACCCTTCTACATGTCAAAATGGGGGAGTCTTAGCAAATGGCTTAATGGTTATTTTTAACGCAATCGTATTTTATTTGATATATTTGGGGGGGGGAGGGTTTAACAAGGGGTCTCACCTGTGACCCGTGGCTTGACTTTAGATGCATCGAGTTCGATTAACCTGCAGACCATATTTTTTTTCTCCCACCAATACAATCCAGTGACAACGAACGATGAGTTGTGCGTTCTGAGATGCCATTTGTTATTTGCCTGTTTGTGGCCCGCCTGTGAAATTCGTGCAATTCTCTTTCAACCTCTAGTCAACGAGCTGTTTTTGCAGAATGTTAAAAATACGATAGTTATTCACTGCTCGTGTTAACTGTATATAATTTCCATTATCTTAAGCCATTTATTTCAGGCCAGGGTGCATATACACAATCTCACCACTAGGATTCGCTAAAGGAACAATGGAACTACTCTTATAAACAATGAGCAAGCTCTTTCTTACCATAAATAACACTGATTGATGTTGATATATTCGTACTATGTACCGCTATTTTATATTTCCGTTCTTGTGAACAAGTATGATCATTAGGCTTATCCTTATCCTTGCCTGTTTGTGGCCCGCCTGTGAAATTTGTGCAATTCTCTTTCAACCTCTCATCATCTAGCTGTTTTTGCAGAATGTTAAAATTAAGACATTTATTCACGTTAAGTAGGTGTTATTTCCATTATCTTAAGCCATTTATTGATCAAATGGTTCTTGCAAAGCAGTATGACATGCAGGCGTTCAAAATATGTCAGAAGTGGGATTCGAACCCACGCCTCCAGGGGAGACTGCAACCTGAACGCAGCGCCTTAGACCGCTCGGCCATCCTGACTGTTAAAAGCTACATCTGGTGTCAGAATAAAGGGTACTAGGTAAAAGTAGATATAGGTTCGGCCTCCTGAGATCACCGCAAAGACCAGTAAATGCACAATACTGACTTGCACTTTCAACATCAAATAGTCATTGGTTTTTATCAATTAAAAACTCCTGACATTGATTTATCTTCAATATGTCCGTCAACGGGAAAAGCCTAGTAAATCGTCATTGATTGAGCGTTAAAGTGGCCTCAGAATATGGCCATTCTGATATAAATGATAAAATACCTCAGATAAGACCGAAAAAGTGTCTGGAAGTATCAGCAACCATCAGGGTGAGAGTGACAACCCTTCCACATGTCAAAATGGGGGAGTCTTAGCAAATGGCTTAATGGTTATTTTTAACGCAATCGTATTTTATTTGATATATTTGGGGGGGGTTTAACAAGGGGTCTCACCTGTGACCCGTGGCTTGACTTTAGATGCATCGAGTTCGATTACCCTGCAGACCATATTTTTTTCTCCCACCAAACAATCCAGTGACAACGAACGATGAGTTGTGCGTTCTGAGATGCCATTTGTTATTTGCCTGTTTGTGGCCCGCCTGTGAAATTCGTGCAATTCTCTTTCAACCTCTAGTCAACGAGCTGTTTTTGCAGAATGTTAAAAATACGATAGTTATTCAGTGCTCGTGTTAACTGTATATAATTTCCATTATCTTAAGCCATTTATTTCAGGCCAGGGTGCATATACACAATCTCACCACTAGGATTCGCTAAAGGAACAATGGAACTACTCTTATAAACAATGAGCAAGCTCTTTCTTACCATAAATAACACTGATTGATGTTGATATATTCGTACTATGTACCGCTATTTTATATTTCCGTTCTTGTGAACAAGTATGATCATTAGGCTTATCCTTATCCTTGCCTGTTTGTGGCCCGCCTGTGAAATTTGTGCAATTCTCTTTCAACCTCTCATCATCTAGCTGTTTTTGCAGAATGTTAAAATTAAGACATTTATTCACGTTAAGTAGGTGTTATTTCCATTATCTTAAGCCATTTATTGATCAACTGGTTCTTGCAAAGCAGTATGACATGCAGGCGTTCAAAATGTGTCAGAAGTGGGATTCGAACCCACGCCTCCAGGGGAGACTGCAACCTGAACGCAGCGCCTTAGACCGCTCGGCCATCCTGACTGTTAAAAGCTACATCTGGTGTCGGAATAAAGGGTACTAGGTAAAAGTAGATATAGGTTCGGCCTCCTGAGATCACCGCAAAGACCAGTAAATGCACAATACTGACTTGCACTTTCAACATCAAATAGTCATTGGTTTTTATCAATTAAAAACTCCTGACATTGATTTATCTTCAATATGTCCGTCAACGGGAAAAGCCTAGTAAATCGTCATTGATTGAGCGTTAAAGTGGCCTCAGAATATGGCCATTCTGATATAAATGATAAAATACCTCAGATAAGACCGAAAAAGTGTCTGGAAGTATCAGCAACCATCAGGGTGAGAGTGACAACCCTTCCACATGTCAAAATGGGGGGAGTCTTAGCAAATGGCTTAATGGTTATTTTTAACGCAATCGTATTTTATTTGATATATTTGGGGGGTTTAACAAGGGGTCTCACCTGTGACCCGTGGCTTGACTTTAGATGCATCGAGTTCGATTACCCTGCAGACCATATTTTTTTCTCCCAGCAATACAATCCAGTGACAACGAACGATGAGTTGTGCGTTCTGAGATGCCATTTGTTATTTGCCTGTTTGTGGCCCGCCTGTGAAATTCGTGCAATTCTCTTTCAACCTCTAGTCAACGAGCTGTTTTTGCAGAATGTTAAAAATACGATAGTTATTCACTGCTCGTGTTAACTGTATATAATTTCCATTATCTTAAGCCATTTATTTCAGGCCAGGGTGCATATACACAATCTCACCACTAGGATTCGCTAAAGGAACAATGGAACTACTCTTATAAACAATGAGCAAGCTCTTTCTTACCATAAATAACACTGATTGATGTTGATATATTCGTACTATGTACCGCTATTTTATATTTCCGTTCTTGTGAACAAGTATGATCATTAGGCTTATCCTTATCCTTGCCTGTTTGTGGCCCGCCTGTGAAATTTGTGCAATTCTCTTTCAACCTCTCATCAACTAGCTGTTTTTGCAGAATGTTAAAAATAAGACATTTATTCACGTTAAGTAGGTGTTATTTCAATTATCTTAAGCCATTTATTGATCAACTGGTTCTTGCAAAGCAGTATGACATGCAGGCGTTCAAAATGTGTCAGAAGTGGGATTCGAACCCACGCCTCCAGGGGAGACTGCGACCTGAACGCAGCGCCTTAGACCGCTCGGCCATCCTGACTGTTAAAAGCTACATCTGGTGTCGGAATAAAGGGTACTAGGTAAAAGTAGATATAGGTTCGGCCTCCTGAGATCACCGCAAAGACCAGTAAATGCACAATACTGACTTGCACTTTCAACATCAAATAGTCATTGGTTTTTATCAATTAAAAACTCCTGACATTGATTTATCTTCAATATGTCCGTCAACGGGAAAAGCCTAGTAAATCGTCATTGATTGAGCGTTAAAGTGGCCTCAGAATATGGCCATTCTGATATAAATGATAAAATACCTCAGATAAGACCGAAAAAGTGTCTGGAAGTATCAGCAACCATCAGGGTGAGAGTGACAACCCTTCCACATGTCAAAATGGGGGAGTCTTAGCAAATGGCTTAATGGTTATTTTTAACGCAATCGTATTTTATTTGATATATTTGGGGGGGGGTTTAACAAGGGGTCTCACCTGTGACCCGTGGCTTGACTTTAGATGCATCGAGTTCGATTACCCTGCAGACCATATTTTTTTCTCCCACCAATACAATCCAGTGACAACGAACGATGAGTTGTGCGTTCTGAGATGCCATTTGTTATTTGCCTGTTTGTGGCCCGCCTGTGAAATTCGTGCAATTCTCTTTCAACCTCTAGTCAACGAGCTGTTTTTGCAGAATGTTAAAAATACGATAGTTATTCACTGCTCGTGTTAACTGTATATAATTTCCATTATCTTAAGCCATTTATTTCAGGCCAGGGTGCATATACACAATCTCACCACTAGGATTCGCTAAAGGAACAATGGAACTACTCTTATAAACAATGAGCAAGCTCTTTCTTACCATAAATAACACTGATTGATGTTGATATATTCGTACTATGTACCGCTATTTTATATTTCCGTTCTTGTGAACAAGTATGATCATTAGGCTTATCCTTATCCTTGCCTGTTTGTGGCCCGCCTGTGAAATTTGTGCAATTCTCTTTCAACCTCTCATCAACTAGCTGTTTTTGCAGAATGTTAAAAATAAGACATTTATTCACGTTAAGTAGGTGTTATTTCAATTATCTTAAGCCATTTATTGATCAACTGGTTCTTGCAAAGCAGTATGACATGCAGGCGTTCAAAATGTGTCAGAAGTGGGATTCGAACCCACGCCTCCAGGGGAGACTGCGACCTGAACGCAGCGCCTTAGACCGCTCGGCCATCCTGACTGTTAAAAGCTACATCTGGTGTCGGAATAAAGGGTACTAGGTAAAAGTAGATATAGGTTCGGCCTCCTGAGATCACCGCAAAGACCAGTAAATGCACAATACTGACTTGCACTTTCAACATCAAATAGTCATTGGTTTTTATCAATTAAAAACTCCTGACATTGATTTATCTTCAATATGTCCGTCAACGGGAAAAGCCTAGTAAATCGTCATTGATTGAGCGTTAAAGTGGCCTCAGAATATGGCCATTCTGATATAAATGATAAAATACCTCAGATAAGACCGAAAAAGTGTCTGGAAGTATCAGCAACCATCAGGGTGAGAGTGACAACCCTTCCACATGTCAAAATGGGGGAGTCTTAGCAAATGGCTTAATGGTTATTTTTAACGCAATCGTATTTTATTTGATATATTTGGGGGGGGGTTTAACAAGGGGTCTCACCTGTGACCCGTGGCTTGACTTTAGATGCATCGAGTTCGATTACCCTGCAGACCATATTTTTTTCTCCCACCAATACAATCCAGTGACAACGAACGATGAGTTGTGCGTTCTGAGATGCCATTTGTTATTTGCCTGTTTGTGGCCCGCCTGTGAAATTCGTGCAATTCTCTTTCAACCTCTAGTCAACGAGCTGTTTTTGCAGAATGTTAAAAATACGATAGTTATTCACTGCTCGTGTTAACTGTATATAATTTCCATTATCTTAAGCCATTTATTTCAGGCCAGGGTGCATATACACAATCTCACCACTAGGATTCGCTAAAGGAACAATGGAACTACTCTTATAAACAATGAGCAAGCTCTTTCTTACCATAAATAACACTGATTGATGTTGATATATTCGTACTATGTACCGCTATTTTATATTTCCGTTCTTGTGAACAAGTATGATCATTAGGCTTATCCTTATCCTTGCCTGTTTGTGGCCCGCCTGTGAAATTTGTGCAATTCTCTTTCAACCTCTCATCAACTAGCTGTTTTTGCAGAATGTTAAAAATAAGACATTTATTCACGTTAAGTAGGTGTTATTTCAATTATCTTAAGCCATTTATTGATCAACTGGTTCTTGCAAAGCAGTATGACATGCAGGCGTTCAAAATGTGTCAGAAGTGGGATTCGAACCCACGCCTCCAGGGGAGACTGCGACCTGAACGCAGCGCCTTAGACCGCTCGGCCATCCTGACTGTTAAAAGCTACATCTGGTGTCGGAATAAAGGGTACTAGGTAAAAGTAGATATAGGTTCGGCCTCCTGAGATCACCGCAAAGACCAGTAAATGCACAATACTGACTTGCACTTTCAACATCAAATAGTCATTGGTTTTTATCAATTAAAAACTCCTGACATTGATTTATCTTCAATATGTCCGTCAACGGGAAAAGCCTAGTAAATCGTCATTGATTGAGCGTTAAAGTGGCCTCAGAATATGGCCATTCTGATATAAATGATAAAATACCTCAGATAAGACCGAAAAAGTGTCTGGAAGTATCAGCAACCATCAGGGTGAGAGTGACAACCCTTCCACATGTCAAAATGGGGGAGTCTTAGCAAATGGCTTAATGGTTATTTTTAACGCAATCGTATTTTATTTGATATATTTGGGGGGGGGTTTAACAAGGGGTCTCACCTGTGACCCGTGGCTTGACTTTAGATGCATCGAGTTCGATTACCCTGCAGACCATATTTTTTTCTCCCACCAATACAATCCAGTGACAACGAACGATGAGTTGTGCGTTCTGAGATGCCATTTGTTATTTGCCTGTTTGTGGCCCGCCTGTGAAATTCGTGCAATTCTCTTTCAACCTCTAGTCAACGAGCTGTTTTTGCAGAATGTTAAAAATACGATAGTTATTCACTGCTCGTGTTAACTGTATATAATTTCCATTATCTTAAGCCATTTATTTCAGGCCAGGGTGCATATACACAATCTCACCACTAGGATTCGCTAAAGGAACAATGGAACTACTCTTATAAACAATGAGCAAGCTCTTTCTTACCATAAATAACACTGATTGATGTTGATATATTCGTACTATGTACCGCTATTTTATATTTCCGTTCTTGTGAACAAGTATGATCATTAGGCTTATCCTTATCCTTGCCTGTTTGTGGCCCGCCTGTGAAATTTGTGCAATTCTCTTTCAACCTCTCATCAACTAGCTGTTTTTGCAGAATGTTAAAAATAAGACATTTATTCACGTTAAGTAGGTGTTATTTCAATTATCTTAAGCCATTTATTGATCAACTGGTTCTTGCAAAGCAGTATGACATGCAGGCGTTCAAAATGTGTCAGAAGTGGGATTCGAACCCACGCCTCCAGGGAGACTGCGACCTGAACGCAGCGCCTTAGACCGCTCGGCCATCCTGACTGTTAAAAGCTACATCTGGTGTCGGAATAAAGGGTACTAGGTAAAAGTAGATATAGGTTCGGCCTCCTGAGATCACCGCAAAGACCAGTAAATGCACAATACTGACTTGCACTTTCAACATCAAATAGTCATTGGTTTTTATCAATTAAAAACTCCTGACATTGATTTATCTTCAATATGTCCGTCAACGGGAAAAGCCTAGTAAATCGTCATTGATTGAGCGTTAAAGTGGCCTCAGAATATGGCCATTCTGATATAAATGATAAAATACCTCAGATAAGACCGAAAAAGTGTCTGGAAGTATCAGCAACCATCAGGGTGAGAGTGACAACCCTTCCACATGTCAAAATGGGGGAGTCTTAGCAAATGGCTTAATGGTTATTTTTAACGCAATCGTATTTTATTTGATATATTTGGGGGGGGGTTTAACAAGGGGTCTCACCTGTGACCCGTGGCTTGACTTTAGATGCATCGAGTTCGATTACCCTGCAGACCATATTTTTTTCTCCCACCAATACAATCCAGTGACAACGAACGATGAGTTGTGCGTTCTGAGATGCCATTTGTTATTTGCCTGTTTGTGGCCCGCCTGTGAAATTCGTGCAATTCTCTTTCAACCTCTAGTCAACGAGCTGTTTTTGCAGAATGTTAAAAATACGATAGTTATTCAGTGCTCGTGTTAACTGTATATAATTTCCATTATCTTAAGCCATTTATTTCAGGCCAGGGTGCATATACACAATCTCACCACTAGGATTCGCTAAAGGAACAATGGAACTACTCTTATAAACAATGAGCAAGCTCTTTCTTACCATAAATAACACTGATTGATGTTGATATATTCGTACTATGTACCGCTATTTTATATTTCCGTTCTTGTGAACAAGTATGATCATTAGGCTTATCCTTATCCTTGCCTGTTTGTGGCCCGCCTGTGAAATTTGTGCAATTCTCTTTCAACCTCTCATCAACTAGCTGTTTTTGCAGAATGTTAAAAATAAGACATTTATTCACGTTAAGTAGGTGTTATTTCAATTATCTTAAGCCATTTATTGATCAACTGGTTCTTGCAAAGCAGTATGACATGCAGGCGTTCAAAATGTGTCAGAAGTGGGATTCGAACCCACGCCTCCAGGGGAGACTGCGACCTGAACGCAGCGCCTTAGACCGCTCGGCCATCCTGACTGTTAAAAGCTACATCTGGTGTCGGAATAAAGGGTACTAGGTAAAAGTAGATATAGGTTCGGCCTCCTGAGATCACCGCAAAGACCAGTAAATGCACAATACTGACTTGCACTTTCAACATCAAATAGTCATTGGTTTTTATCAATTAAAAACTCCTGACATTGATTTATCTTCAATATGTCCGTCAACGGGAAAAGCCTAGTAAATCGTCATTGATTGAGCGTTAAAGTGGCCTCAGAATATGGCCATTCTGATATAAATGATAAAATACCTCAGATAAGACCGAAAAAGTGTCTGGAAGTATCAGCAACCATCAGGGTGAGAGTGACAACCCTTCCACATGTCAAAATGGGGGGAGTCTTAGCAAATGGCTTAATGGTTATTTTTAACGCAATCGTATTTTATTTGATATATTTGGGGGGGGGTTTAACAAGGGGTCTCACCTGTGACCCGTGGCTTGACTTTAGATGCATCGAGTTCGATTACCCTGCAGACCATATTTTTTTTCTCCCACCAATACAATCCAGTGACAACGAACGATGAGTTGTGCGTTCTGAGATGCCATTTGTTATTTGCCTGTTTGTGGCCCGCCTGTGAAATTCGTGCAATTCTCTTTCAACCTCTAGTCAACGAGCTGTTTTTGCAGAATGTTAAAAATACGATAGTTATTCACTGCTCGTGTTAACTGTATATAATTTCCATTATCTTAAGCCATTTATTTCAGGCCAGGGTGCATATACACAATCTCACCACTAGGATTCGCTAAAGGAACAATGGAACTACTCTTATAAACAATGAGCAAGCTCTTTCTTACCATAAATAACACTGATTGATGTTGATATATTCGTACTATGTACCGCTATTTTATATTTCCGTTCTTGTGAACAAGTATGATCATTAGGCTTATCCTTATCCTTGCCTGTTTGTGGCCCGCCTGTGAAATTTGTGCAATTCTCTTTCAACCTCTCATCAACTAGCTGTTTTTGCAGAATGTTAAAAATAAGACATTTATTCACGTTAAGTAGGTGTTATTTCAATTATCTTAAGCCATTTATTGATCAACTGGTTCTTGCAAAGCAGTATGACATGCAGGCGTTCAAAATGTGTCAGAAGTGGGATTCGAACCCACGCCTCCAGGGGAGACTGCGACCTGAACGCAGCGCCTTAGACCGCTCGGCCATCCTGACTGTTAAAAGCTACATCTGGTGTCGGAATAAAGGGTACTAGGTAAAAGTAGATATAGGTTCGGCCTCCTGAGATCACCGCAAAGACCAGTAAATGCACAATACTGACTTGCACTTTCAACATCAAATAGTCATTGGTTTTTATCAATTAAAAACTCCTGACATTGATTTATCTTCAATATGTCCGTCAACGGGAAAAGCCTAGTAAATCGTCATTGATTGAGCGTTAAAGTGGCCTCAGAATATGGCCATTCTGATATAAATGATAAAATACCTCAGATAAGACCGAAAAAGTGTCTGGAAGTATCAGCAACCATCAGGGTGAGAGTGACAACCCTTCCACATGTCAAAATGGGGGAGTCTTAGCAAATGGCTTAATGGTTATTTTTAACGCAATCGTATTTTATTTGATATATTTGGGGGGGGGTTTAACAAGGGGTCTCACCTGTGACCCGTGGCTTGACTTTAGATGCATCGAGTTCGATTACCCTGCAGACCATATTTTTTTCTCCCACCAATACAATCCAGTGACAACGAACGATGAGTTGTGCGTTCTGAGATGCCATTTGTTATTTGCCTGTTTGTGGCCCGCCTGTGAAATTCGTGCAATTCTCTTTCAACCTCTAGTCAACGAGCTGTTTTTGCAGAATGTTAAAAATACGATAGTTATTCAGTGCTCGTGTTAACTGTATATAATTTCCATTATCTTAAGCCATTTATTTCAGGCCAGGGTGCATATACACAATCTCACCACTAGGATTCGCTAAAGGAACAATGGAACTACTCTTATAAACAATGAGCAAGCTCTTTCTTACCATAAATAACACTGATTGATGTTGATATATTCGTACTATGTACCGCTATTTTATATTTCCGTTCTTGTGAACAAGTATGATCATTAGGCTTATCCTTATCCTTGCCTGTTTGTGGCCCGCCTGTGAAATTTGTGCAATTCTCTTTCAACCTCTCATCAACTAGCTGTTTTTGCAGAATGTTAAAAATAAGACATTTATTCACGTTAAGTAGGTGTTATTTCAATTATCTTAAGCCATTTATTGATCAACTGGTTCTTGCAAAGCAGTATGACATGCAGGCGTTCAAAATGTGTCAGAAGTGGGATTCGAACCCACGCCTCCAGGGGAGACTGCGACCTGAACGCAGCGCCTTAGACCGCTCGGCCATCCTGACTGTTAAAAGCTACATCTGGTGTCGGAATAAAGGGTACTAGGTAAAAGTAGATATAGGTTCGGCCTCCTGAGATCACCGCAAAGACCAGTAAATGCACAATACTGACTTGCACTTTCAACATCAAATAGTCATTGGTTTTTATCAATTAAAAACTCCTGACATTGATTTATCTTCAATATGTCCGTCAACGGGAAAAGCCTAGTAAATCGTCATTGATTGAGCGTTAAAGTGGCCTCAGAATATGGCCATTCTGATATAAATGATAAAATACCTCAGATAAGACCGAAAAAGTGTCTGGAAGTATCAGCAACCATCAGGGTGAGAGTGACAACCCTTCCACATGTCAAAATGGGGGGAGTCTTAGCAAATGGCTTAATGGTTATTTTTAACGCAATCGTATTTTATTTGATATATTTGGGGGGGGGGGGGGGTTTAACAAGGGGTCTCACCTGTGACCCGTGGCTTGACTTTAGATGCATCGAGTTCGATTACCCTGCAGACCATATTTTTTTTCTCCCACCAATACAATCCAGTGACAACGAACGATGAGTTGTGCGTTCTGAGATGCCATTTGTTATTTGCCTGTTTGTGGCCCGCCTGTGAAATTCGTGCAATTCTCTTTCAACCTCTAGTCAACGAGCTGTTTTTGCAGAATGTTAAAAATACGATAGTTATTCACTGCTCGTGTTAACTGTATATAATTTCCATTATCTTAAGCCATTTATTTCAGGCCAGGGTGCATATACACAATCTCACCACTAGGATTCGCTAAAGGAACAATGGAACTACTCTTATAAACAATGAGCAAGCTCTTTCTTACCATAAATAACACTGATTGATGTTGATATATTCGTACTATGTACCGCTATTTTATATTTCCGTTCTTGTGAACAAGTATGATCATTAGGCTTATCCTTATCCTTGCCTGTTTGTGGCCCGCCTGTGAAATTTGTGCAATTCTCTTTCAACCTCTCATCAACTAGCTGTTTTTGCAGAATGTTAAAAATAAGACATTTATTCACGTTAAGTAGGTGTTATTTCAATTATCTTAAGCCATTTATTGATCAACTGGTTCTTGCAAAGCAGTATGACATGCAGGCGTTCAAAATGTGTCAGAAGTGGGATTCGAACCCACGCCTCCAGGGGAGACTGCGACCTGAACGCAGCGCCTTAGACCGCTCGGCCATCCTGACTGTTAAAAGCTACATCTGGTGTCGGAATAAAGGGTACTAGGTAAAAGTAGATATAGGTTCGGCCTCCTGAGATCACCGCAAAGACCAGTAAATGCACAATACTGACTTGCACTTTCAACATCAAATAGTCATTGGTTTTTATCAATTAAAAACTCCTGACATTGATTTATCTTCAATATGTCCGTCAACGGGAAAAGCCTAGTAAATCGTCATTGATTGAGCGTTAAAGTGGCCTCAGAATATGGCCATTCTGATATAAATGATAAAATACCTCAGATAAGACCGAAAAAGTGTCTGGAAGTATCAGCAACCATCAGGGTGAGAGTGACAACCCTTCCACATGTCAAAATGGGGGAGTCTTAGCAAATGGCTTAATGGTTATTTTTAACGCAATCGTATTTTATTTGATATATTTGGGGGGTTTAACAAGGGGTCTCACCTGTGACCCGTGGCTTGACTTTAGATGCATCGAGTTCGATTACCCTGCAGACCATATTTTTTTCTCCCACCAATACAATCCAGTGACAACGAACGATGAGTTGTGCGTTCTGAGATGCCATTTGTTATTTGCCTGTTTGTGGCCCGCCTGTGAAATTCGTGCAATTCTCTTTCAACCTCTAGTCAACGAGCTGTTTTTGCAGAATGTTAAAAATACGATAGTTATTCACTGCTCGTGTTAACTGTATATAATTTCCATTATCTTAAGCCATTTATTTCAGGCCAGGGTGCATATACACAATCTCACCACTAGGATTCGCTAAAGGAACAATGGAACTACTCTTATAAACAATGAGCAAGCTCTTTCTTACCATAAATAACACTGATTGATGTTGATATATTCGTACTATGTACCGCTATTTTATATTTCCGTTCTTGTGAACAAGTATGATCATTAGGCTTATCCTTAACCTTGCCTGTTTGTGGCCCGCCTGTGAAATTTGTGCAATTCTCTTTCAACCTCTCATCAACTAGCTGTTTTTGCATGATGTTAAAAATAAGACATTTATTCACGTTAAGTAGGTGTTATTTCAATTATCTTAAGCCATTTATTGATCAACTGGTTCTTGCAAAGCAGTATGACATGCAGGCGTTCAAAATGTGTCAGAAGTGGGATTCGAACCCACGCCTCCAGGGGAGACTGCGACCTGAACGCAGCGCCTTAGACCGCTCGGCCATCCTGACTGTTAAAAGCTACATCTGGTGTCGGAATAAAGGGTACTAGGTAAAAGTAGATATAGGTTCGGCCTCCTGAGATCACCGCAAAGACCAGTAAATGCACAATACTGACTTGCACTTTCAACATCAAATAGTCATTGGTTTTTATCAATTAAAAACTCCTGACATTGATTTATCTTCAATATGTCCGTCAACGGGAAAAGCCTAGTAAATCGTCATTGATTGAGCGTTAAAGTGGCCTCAGAATATGGCCATTCTGATATAAATGATAAAATACCTCAGATAAGACCGAAAAAGTGTCTGGAAGTATCAGCAACCATCAGGGTGAGAGTGACAACCCTTCCACATGTCAAAATGGGGGAGTCTTAGCAAATGGCTTAATGGTTATTTTTAACGCAATCGTATTTTATTTGATATATTTGGGGGGGGTTTAACAAGGGGTCTCACCTGTGACCCGTGGCTTGACTTTAGATGCATCGAGTTCGATTACCCTGCAGACCATATTTTTTTCTCCCACCAATACAATCCAGTGACAACGAACGATGAGTTGTGCGTTCTGAGATGCCATTTGTTATTTGCCTGTTTGTGGCCCGCCTGTGAAATTCGTGCAATTCTCTTTCAACCTCTAGTCAACGAGCTGTTTTTGCAGAATGTTAAAAATACGATAGTTATTCACTGCTCGTGTTAACTGTATATAATTTCCATTATCTTAAGCCATTTATTTCAGGCCAGGGTGCATATACACAATCTCACCACTAGGATTCGCTAAAGGAACAATGGAACTACTCTTATAAACAATGAGCAAGCTCTTTCTTACCATAAATAACACTGATTGATGTTGATATATTCGTACTATGTACCGCTATTTTATATTTCCGTTCTTGTGAACAAGTATGATCATTAGGCTTATCCTTATCCTTGCCTGTTTGTGGCCCGCCTGTGAAATTTGTGCAATTCTCTTTCAACCTCTCATCAACTAGCTGTTTTTGCAGAATGTTAAAAATAAGACATTTATTCACGTTAAGTAGGTGTTATTTCAATTATCTTAAGCCATTTATTGATCAACTGGTTCTTGCAAAGCAGTATGACATGCAGGCGTTCAAAATGTGTCAGAAGTGGGATTCGAACCCACGCCTCCAGGGGAGACTGCGACCTGAACGCAGCGCCTTAGACCGCTCGGCCATCCTGACTGTTAAAAGCTACATCTGGTGTCGGAATAAAGGGTACTAGGTAAAAGTAGATATAGGTTCGGCCTCCTGAGATCACCGCAAAGACCAGTAAATGCACAATACTGACTTGCACTTTCAACATCAAATAGTCATTGGTTTTTATCAATTAAAAACTCCTGACATTGATTTATCTTCAATATGTCCGTCAACGGGAAAAGCCTAGTAAATCGTCATTGATTGAGCGTTAAAGTGGCCTCAGAATATGGCCATTCTGATATAAATGATAAAATACCTCAGATAAGACCGAAAAAGTGTCTGGAAGTATCAGCAACCATCAGGGTGAGAGTGACAACCCTTCCACATGTCAAAATGGGGGAGTCTTAGCAAATGGCTTAATGGTTATTTTTAACGCAATCGTATTTTATTTGATATATTTGGGGGGGGGGTTTAACAAGGGGTCTCACCTGTGACCCGTGGCTTGACTTTAGATGCATCGAGTTCGATTACCCTGCAGACCATATTTTTTTCTCCCACCAATACAATCCAGTGACAACGAACGATGAGTTGTGCGTTCTGAGATGCCATTTGTTATTTGCCTGTTTGTGGCCCGCCTGTGAAATTCGTGCAATTCTCTTTCAACCTCTAGTCAACGAGCTGTTTTTGCAGAATGTTAAAAATACGATAGTTATTCACTGCTCGTGTTAACTGTATATAATTTCCATTATCTTAAGCCATTTATTTCAGGCCAGGGTGCATATACACAATCTCACCACTAGGATTCGCTAAAGGAACAATGGAACTACTCTTATAAACAATGAGCAAGCTCTTTCTTACCATAAATAACACTGATTGATGTTGATATATTCGTACTATGTACCGCTATTTTATATTTCCGTTCTTGTGAACAAGTATGATCATTAGGCTTATCCTTAACCTTGCCTGTTTGTGGCCCGCCTGTGAAATTTGTGCAATTCTCTTTCAACCTCTCATCAACTAGCTGTTTTTGCATGATGTTAAAAATAAGACATTTATTCACGTTAAGTAGGTGTTATTTCAATTATCTTAAGCCATTTATTGATCAACTGGTTCTTGCAAAGCAGTATGACATGCAGGCGTTCAAAATGTGTCAGAAGTGGGATTCGAACCCACGCCTCCAGGGGAGACTGCGACCTGAACGCAGCGCCTTAGACCGCTCGGCCATCCTGACTGTTAAAAGCTACATCTGGTGTCGGAATAAAGGGTACTAGGTAAAAGTAGATATAGGTTCGGCCTCCTGAGATCACCGCAAAGACCAGTAAATGCACAATACTGACTTGCACTTTCAACATCAAATAGTCATTGGTTTTTATCAATTAAAAACTCCTGACATTGATTTATCTTCAATATGTCCGTCAACGGGAAAAGCCTAGTAAATCGTCATTGATTGAGCGTTAAAGTGGCCTCAGAATATGGCCATTCTGATATAAATGATAAAATACCTCAGATAAGACCGAAAAAGTGTCTGGAAGTATCAGCAACCATCAGGGTGAGAGTGACAACCCTTCCACATGTCAAAATGGGGGAGTCTTAGCAAATGGCTTAATGGTTATTTTTAACGCAATCGTATTTTATTTGATATATTTGGGGGGTTTAACAAGGGGTCTCACCTGTGACCCGTGGCTTGACTTTAGATGCATCGAGTTCGATTACCCTGCAGACCATATTTTTTTCTCCCACCAATACAATCCAGTGACAACGAACGATGAGTTGTGCGTTCTGAGATGCCATTTGTTATTTGCCTGTTTGTGGCCCGCCTGTGAAATTCGTGCAATTCTCTTTCAACCTCTAGTCAACGAGCTGTTTTTGCAGAATGTTAAAAATACGATAGTTATTCACTGCTCGTGTTAACTGTATATAATTTCCATTATCTTAAGCCATTTATTTCAGGCCAGGGTGCATATACACAATCTCACCACTAGGATTCGCTAAAGGAACAATGGAACTACTCTTATAAACAATGAGCAAGCTCTTTCTTACCATAAATAACACTGATTGATGTTGATATATTCGTACTATGTACCGCTATTTTATATTTCCGTTCTTGTGAACAAGTATGATCATTAGGCTTATCCTTATCCTTGCCTGTTTGTGGCCCGCCTGTGAAATTTGTGCAATTCTCTTTCAACCTCTCATCAACTAGCTGTTTTTGCAGAATGTTAAAAATAAGACATTTATTCACGTTAAGTAGGTGTTATTTCAATTATCTTAAGCCATTTATTGATCAACTGGTTCTTGCAAAGCAGTATGACATGCAGGCGTTCAAAATGTGTCAGAAGTGGGATTCGAACCCACGCCTCCAGGGGAGACTGCGACCTGAACGCAGCGCCTTAGACCGCTCGGCCATCCTGACTGTTAAAAGCTACATCTGGTGTCGGAATAAAGGGTACTAGGTAAAAGTAGATATAGGTTCGGCCTCCTGAGATCACCGCAAAGACCAGTAAATGCACAATACTGACTTGCACTTTCAACATCAAATAGTCATTGGTTTTTATCAATTAAAAACTCCTGACATTGATTTATCTTCAATATGTCCGTCAACGGGAAAAGCCTAGTAAATCGTCATTGATTGAGCGTTAAAGTGGCCTCAGAATATGGCCATTCTGATATAAATGATAAAATACCTCAGATAAGACCGAAAAAGTGTCTGGAAGTATCAGCAACCATCAGGGTGAGAGTGACAACCCTTCCACATGTCAAAATGGGGGAGTCTTAGCAAATGGCTTAATGGTTATTTTTAACGCAATCGTATTTTATTTGATATATTTGGGGGGGGGGTTTAACAAGGGGTCTCACCTGTGACCCGTGGCTTGACTTTAGATGCATCGAGTTCGATTACCCTGCAGACCATATTTTTTTCTCCCACCAATACAATCCAGTGACAACGAACGATGAGTTGTGCGTTCTGAGATGCCATTTGTTATTTGCCTGTTTGTGGCCCGCCTGTGAAATTCGTGCAATTCTCTTTCAACCTCTAGTCAACGAGCTGTTTTTGCAGAATGTTAAAAATACGATAGTTATTCACTGCTCGTGTTAACTGTATATAATTTCCATTATCTTAAGCCATTTATTTCAGGCCAGGGTGCATATACACAATCTCACCACTAGGATTCGCTAAAGGAACAATGGAACTACTCTTATAAACAATGAGCAAGCTCTTTCTTACCATAAATAACACTGATTGATGTTGATATATTCGTACTATGTACCGCTATTTTATATTTCCGTTCTTGTGAACAAGTATGATCATTAGGCTTATCCTTATCCTTGCCTGTTTGTGGCCCGCCTGTGAAATTTGTGCAATTCTCTTTCAACCTCTCATCAACTAGCTGTTTTTGCAGAATGTTAAAAATAAGACATTTATTCACGTTAAGTAGGTGTTATTTCAATTATCTTAAGCCATTTATTGATCAACTGGTTCTTGCAAAGCAGTATGACATGCAGGCGTTCAAAATGTGTCAGAAGTGGGATTCGAACCCACGCCTCCAGGGGAGACTGCGACCTGAACGCAGCGCCTTAGACCGCTCGGCCATCCTGACTGTTAAAAGCTACATCTGGTGTCGGAATAAAGGGTACTAGGTAAAAGTAGATATAGGTTCGGCCTCCTGAGATCACCGCAAAGACCAGTAAATGCACAATACTGACTTGCACTTTCAACATCAAATAGTCATTGGTTTTTATCAATTAAAAACTCCTGACATTGATTTATCTTCAATATGTCCGTCAACGGGAAAAGCCTAGTAAATCGTCATTGATTGAGCGTTAAAGTGGCCTCAGAATATGGCCATTCTGATATAAATGATAAAATACCTCAGATAAGACCGAAAAAGTGTCTGGAAGTATCAGCAACCATCAGGGTGAGAGTGACAACCCTTCCACATGTCAAAATGGGGGAGTCTTAGCAAATGGCTTAATGGTTATTTTTAACGCAATCGTATTTTATTTGATATATTTGAGAGTGACAACCCTTCCACATGTCAAAATGGGGGGGGGGTTTAACAAGGGGTCTCACCTGTGACCCGTGGCTTGACTTTAGATGCATCGAGTTCGATTACCCTGCAGACCATATTTTTTTCTCCCACCAATACAATCCAGTGACAACGAACGATGAGTTGTGCGTTCTGAGATGCCATTTGTTATTTGCCTGTTTGTGGCCCGCCTGTGAAATTCGTGCAATTCTCTTTCAACCTCTAGTCAACGAGCTGTTTTTGCAGAATGTTAAAAATACGATAGTTATTCACTGCTCGTGTTAACTGTATATAATTTCCATTATCTTAAGCCATTTATTTCAGGCCAGGGTGCATATACACAATCTCACCACTAGGATTCGCTAAAGGAACAATGGAACTACTCTTATAAACAATGAGCAAGCTCTTTCTTACCATAAATAACACTGATTGATGTTGATATATTCGTACTATGTACCGCTATTTTATATTTCCGTTCTTGTGAACAAGTATGATCATTAGGCTTATCCTTAACCTTGCCTGTTTGTGGCCCGCCTGTGAAATTTGTGCAATTCTCTTTCAACCTCTCATCAACTAGCTGTTTTTGCATGATGTTAAAAATAAGACATTTATTCACGTTAAGTAGGTGTTATTTCAATTATCTTAAGCCATTTATTGATCAACTGGTTCTTGCAAAGCAGTATGACATGCAGGCGTTCAAAATGTGTCAGAAGTGGGATTCGAACCCACGCCTCCAGGGGAGACTGCGACCTGAACGCAGCGCCTTAGACCGCTCGGCCATCCTGACTGTTAAAAGCTACATCTGGTGTCGGAATAAAGGGTACTAGGTAAAAGTAGATATAGGTTCGGCCTCCTGAGATCACCGCAAAGACCAGTAAATGCACAATACTGACTTGCACTTTCAACATCAAATAGTCATTGGTTTTTATCAATTAAAAACTCCTGACATTGATTTATCTTCAATATGTCCGTCAACGGGAAAAGCCTAGTAAATCGTCATTGATTGAGCGTTAAAGTGGCCTCAGAATATGGCCATTCTGATATAAATGATAAAATACCTCAGATAAGACCGAAAAAGTGTCTGGAAGTATCAGCAACCATCAGGGTGAGAGTGACAACCCTTCCACATGTCAAAATGGGGGAGTCTTAGCAAATGGCTTAATGGTTATTTTTAACGCAATCGTATTTTATTTGATATATTTGGGGGGTTTAACAAGGGGTCTCACCTGTGACCCGTGGCTTGACTTTAGATGCATCGAGTTCGATTACCCTGCAGACCATATTTTTTTCTCCCACCAATACAATCCAGTGACAACGAACGATGAGTTGTGCGTTCTGAGATGCCATTTGTTATTTGCCTGTTTGTGGCCCGCCTGTGAAATTCGTGCAATTCTCTTTCAACCTCTAGTCAACGAGCTGTTTTTGCAGAATGTTAAAAATACGATAGTTATTCACTGCTCGTGTTAACTGTATATAATTTCCATTATCTTAAGCCATTTATTTCAGGCCAGGGTGCATATACACAATCTCACCACTAGGATTCGCTAAAGGAACAATGGAACTACTCTTATAAACAATGAGCAAGCTCTTTCTTACCATAAATAACACTGATTGATGTTGATATATTCGTACTATGTACCGCTATTTTATATTTCCGTTCTTGTGAACAAGTATGATCATTAGGCTTATCCTTAACCTTGCCTGTTTGTGGCCCGCCTGTGAAATTTGTGCAATTCTCTTTCAACCTCTCATCAACTAGCTGTTTTTGCATGATGTTAAAAATAAGACATTTATTCACGTTAAGTAGGTGTTATTTCAATTATCTTAAGCCATTTATTGATCAAATGGTTCTTGCAAAGCAGTATGACATGCAGGCGTTCAAAATGTGTCAGAAGTGGGATTCGAACCCACGCCTCCAGGGGAGACTGCGACCTTGAACGCAGCGCCTTAGACCTCGGCCATCCTGACTGTTAAAAGCTACATCTGGTGTCGGAATAAAGGGTACTAGGTAAAAGTAGATATAGGTTCGGCCTCCTGAGATCACCGCAAAGACCAGTAAATGCACAATACTGACTTGCACTTTCAACATCAAATAGTCATTGGTTTTTATCAATTAAAAACTCCTGACATTGATTTATCTTCAATATGTCCGTCAACGGGAAAAGCCTAGTAAATCGTCATTGATTGAGCGTTAAAGTGGCCTCAGAATATGGCCATTCTGATATAAATGATAAAATACCTCAGATAAGACCGAAAAAGTGTCTGGAAGTATCAGCAACCATCAGGGTGAGAGTGACAACCCTTCCACATGTCAAAATGGGGGAGTCTTAGCAAATGGCTTAATGGTTATTTTTAACGCAATCGTATTTTATTTGATATATTTGGGGGGGGTTTAACAAGGGGTCTCACCTGTGACCCGTGGCTTGACTTTAGATGCATCGAGTTCGATTACCCTGCAGACCATATTTTTTTCTCCCACCAATACAATCCAGTGACAACGAACGATGAGTTGTGCGTTCTGAGATGCCATTTGTTATTTGCCTGTTTGTGGCCCGCCTGTGAAATTCGTGCAATTCTCTTTCAACCTCTAGTCAACGAGCTGTTTTTGCAGAATGTTAAAAATACGATAGTTATTCACTGCTCGTGTTAACTGTATATAATTTCCATTATCTTAAGCCATTTATTTCAGGCCAGGGTGCATATACACAATCTCACCACTAGGATTCGCTAAAGGAACAATGGAACTACTCTTATAAACAATGAGCAAGCTCTTTCTTACCATAAATAACACTGATTGATGTTGATATATTCGTACTATGTACCGCTATTTTATATTTCCGTTCTTGTGAACAAGTATGATCATTAGGCTTATCCTTAACCTTGCCTGTTTGTGGCCCGCCTGTGAAATTTGTGCAATTCTCTTTCAACCTCTCATCAACTAGCTGTTTTTGCATGATGTTAAAAATAAGACATTTATTCACGTTAAGTAGGTGTTATTTCAATTATCTTAAGCCATTTATTGATCAAATGGTTCTTGCAAAGCAGTATGACATGCAGGCGTTCAAAATGTGTCAGAAGTGGGATTCGAACCCACGCCTCCAGGGGAGACTGCGACCTGAACGCAGCGCCTTAGACCGCTCGGCCATCCTGACTGTTAAAAGCTACATCTGGTGTCGGAATAAAGGGTACTAGGTAAAAGTAGATATAGGTTCGGCCTCCTGAGATCACCGCAAAGACCAGTAAATGCACAATACTGACTTGCACTTTCAACATCAAATAGTCATTGGTTTTTATCAATTAAAAACTCCTGACATTGATTTATCTTCAATATGTCCGTCAACGGGAAAAGCCTAGTAAATCGTCATTGATTGAGCGTTAAAGTGGCCTCAGAATATGGCCATTCTGATATAAATGATAAAATACCTCAGATAAGACCGAAAAAGTGTCTGGAAGTATCAGCAACCATCAGGGTGAGAGTGACAACCCTTCCACATGTCAAAATGGGGGGAGTCTTAGCAAATGGCTTAATGGTTATTTTTAACGCAATCGTATTTTAAAACTGAAATCATCACTAAAACTGGCAAACATTTCGATTCTAAATTGCGTGCGTGTGTTTGTGTATTGTGGTGGGCTTGTGCGCTGTCACGGGTCACATGACGCGAATATTGCCTCCTGACTTGATTTTGTCTCTTTACAGCTGTGTCTTTGCTACCCACCGCACTCCAGACCCTCCCGAGCTACTGCTACACCGAATAACTGAACATGGCGGGTAAGACAGCGGACAGTCGGTTCATAAGGATGATAGGAGTAGCCTATAACCATTGAACAGTGCTGCTATATTATTTTATGTTTTATTATATTATGGGTTGAAGCTATAGCCGAATCACACGAACATCGCATTAGCTTTGCGTTGCCATCTTTCAGCAACAATGTGATTATAAATGGTTTGATGCATGCGCATATTGAACGCAGTTACACAGTCCTCCCATTTATATGTCGATTCTAGTTTTGTGTCGCGACGTCGTTAAAGTAACGTTATCCGCGTAGGCAACAATTATGATGACTTAAACTGAAAGTACGTCGTGTGCTTGTTGTGTTTACGGTCCTGCAGTGTCTGCCTACGTGCGGCTCGGCCATTGCTGAATTCCCCCTCTCTACCGTCCTGAAGTGTGCACTTGTTTACTCTCTGCGTAGGGATATATCAAACACGCACTTTGGCTATATGCTCATGTATTCTACCATATTTACCCGAGAGCTCACACGCGTTGTTTAAAAAAACCCATCAGCACTCGTTTTAAACACAACTCGTTTCTTGTCTCTGTGGTCAATCTCACAAGTGGAATCGGCTCGTGCAGAACAGCCTACGACATTATCACCACAAGTTGACATATGACAGTTATAGTACAGTGTGTAAACAATAGGGCTATGGTAGGGACGGGTTGAGGGTCAGCTATAGGGCTAGTCTATGGTAAGGACGGGTAGAGGGTCAGCTATAGGGCTCGTCTATGGTAGGGACGGGTAGAGGGTCGGCTTTAGGGCTATTCTATGGTAGGGAAGGTTAGAGGGTCTATGGTTACCCTAGCTGAAGTACTGATATAAGCCTTGTTGAGAAGGTCCAGGTGCCAGACAGAAGCTGTTCTCTCTTTCTGCTCCAGTGTTATTTACAAGTGTGTGTGTGTGTGTGTGTGTGATTAGACCAAGCATATGTGACTCTGGCCACAAATGACAACTATGCCAAAGGAGCGATGGTTCTGGGGAGGTCGCTACGCAACCATAACACTACCAAACAACTGGTGGTTCTGATTGGACCTCACGTAGCAGAGCCCAGCAGGTAACGCATACACATGCTCGCACTCATATATACACACACACACACAACCCATGATCTATGTTCAGTGTTTGACACACCCATGGCCTAGTCTCTGTTAGTTTTGTATTGTCCACACCTGAGCAGGTAACACACAACTCAAACCGTGTGTGTTGCAGGGCCATGCTGAGTTGCATCTATGACGAGGTGTGTGTGGTGGATATCTTGGACTCTGGTGACACGGCCAACCTGGCCCTGATGAAGAGACCAGACCTTGGAGTGACCTTCACCAAGCTGCACTGCTGGACACTCACACACTACACCAAGTGTGTGTTTATGGACGCAGACACACTGGTGAGCACTCACTCCTTACTCAGTACAAATTACAGCAAGTCTGTATTCGGGGCTAAATACTGTGTGTGTGTACGCAGGTGTTGTCCAACATCGATGAGCTGTTTGAGAGGGAGGAGTTATCTGCTGCGCCTGATCCTGGTTGGCCAGATTGTTTCAACTCGGGTGTGTTCGTCTTCAAACCGTCCAATGAAACATACCGCAGCCTTATGACACACTGCACTGAGAACGGCAGCTTTGATGGTGAGTTCTGTATTATTATTATTATTATTATTATTATTATTATTACCCCATTGAGATGTGCATGTGTTTTATCCATGTGAGTCCCATTGAGGAGTGATTGTGGATTTGATGGAAGCCCTGGCCAAGAGCAGGCAGCTGCAGTACAGAATTAAATACATGGTACAAAGAGTGTGTGTCTGGGGTGGTGCAATAAACACTCTATCTCCTATGGACTTTCCTTAAACTCTGCTGCAAACAAGCTCCTATAGATCCTAAAATAACTCATGTTCTTGTCTAACCTCTCCCCCTCCCCACTCCTTCTACCTCTCTCTCACTCCCCTTTTCTCTCTCTCCCTCTTCCCTCCCTCTCTCTCCCTCTCTCTCTAGGTGGGGACCAAGGAGTTCTGAACAGTTTCTTCAATACCTGGTCAACAGCAGACATTTCCAAACACCTGCCTTTCATCTACAACCTCAGCAGCATCGCTATATACACCTATCTACCAGCCTTCAAACAGTAGGTATACACACACACACTCCAATGTTGTCACAGTATGAGTTATTTCATACATCACACTTTAGCTCCAAATCTCTGGCTTCCTGCCCTCTTGTGTGTCGGCGAGAGTGAGCGAATGAGTGTGCGAGAGCATGAGGGAGAAAAGTGAGAGTGCTTGTTTTGGTGTTTAATAAGCCAAGCCAAGGTCAGTTGAAAGGGTGTGGTGTTGAGTTTCACGAGAGGAGTGGCTCAGGCCTGCCCTCAAATAAAACACACTGGTACTGCAGATACAGGTCATATACACACACACACTAGGATGGCTGAGAGGCTTCCGTTTTATTGGCTCTTAACCAACCATGCTATTTCGTTTTGTTTTTTTCACATTGTTTGTAAATGATTTTGTACATAATGTTGCTAGTACTGTCTATGACTGAAAGATTCTGGACATCAGAACAGCGATTACATAAATCATTCATCATTCGCAGGAGAAAGAAACAGATTTTGTGGAAAGAGATCAGGGTGCCTTGTGACGATCAGGCGACGAGTGGCTAATCTGCCTTTGCCATTCGTACTGTTAGCCAACGTTCAATCGCTGGAAAATAAATGGGACAAACTGAAAGCACGTACACCCAACGGGGCATTTAAACCTGTAATGTCTTATGTTTCAGTGAGTTGTGGCTGAACGACGATATTAATAACATACAGCTGGGGGTTATACAGTGAGGGGGAAAAAAGTATTTGACCCCATGCTGATTTTGTACGTTTGCCCACTGACAAAAAAAAATCAGTCTATAATTTTAATGGTAGGTTTATTTGAACAGTGAGAGACAGAATAACAACAAAAAAACGCATGTAAAAAATGTTATAAATTGATTTGCATTTTAATGAGGGAAATAGGTTTTTGACCCCTCTGCAAAACATGACTTAGTACTTGGTGGCAAAACCCTTATTGGCAATCAGAGGTCAGATGTTTCTTGTAGTTGGCCACCAGGTTTGCACACATCTCAGGAGGGATTTTGTCCCACTCCTCTTTGCAGATCTTCTCCAAGTCATTAAGGTTTCGAAGCTGAAACCTTCAGCTCCCTCCACAGATTTTCTATGGGATTAAGGTCTGGAGACTGGCTAGGCCACTCCAGGACCTTAATGTGCTTCTTCTTGAGCCACTCCTTTGTTGCCTTGGCTGTGTGTTTTGCGTCATTGTCATGCTGGAATACCCATCCACGACCCATTTACAATACCCTGGCTGAGGGAAGGAGGTTCTCACCCAAGATTTGACGGTACATGGCCCCGTCCATCGTCCCTTTGATGCGGTGAAGTTGTCCTGTCCCCTTAGCAGAAAAACACCCCCAAAGCAAAATGTTTCCACCTCCATGTTTGACGGTGGGGATGGTGTTCTTGGGGTCATAGGCAGCATTCCTCCTCCTCCAGACACGGAGAGTTGAGTTGATGCCAAAGAGCTCCATTTGTCTCATCAGACCACAACACTTTCACCCAGTTGTCCTCTGAATCATTCAGATGTTCATTGGCAAACTTCAGATGGGCATGTATATGTGCTTTCTTGAGCAGGGGAACCTTGCGGGCGCTGCAGGATTTCAGTCCTTCACGGCCAATTGTTTTCTTGCTGACTATGGTCCCAGCTGCCTTGAGATCATTGACAAGATCCTCCCGTGTAGTTCTGGGCTGATTCCTCACAGTTCTCATGATCATTGCAACTCCACGAGGTGAGATCTTGCATGGAGCCCCAGGCCAAGGGTGATTGACAGTTCTTTTGTGTTTTTTCCATTTGCGAATAATTGTGCCAACTGTCACCTTCTCACCAAGCAACTTGGCGACGGTCTTGTAGCCCATTCCAGCCTTGTGTCGGTCTACAAACTTGTCCCTGACATCCTTGGAGAGCTTTTTGGTCTTGGCCACGGTGGACAGTTTGGAATCTGAGTGATTGATTGCTTCTGTGGAGAGGTGTAGCCTAGTGGTTAGACTGTTGGACTAGTAACCGGAAGGTTGCAAGTTCAAACCCCCGAGCTAACAAGGTACAAATCTGTCGTTCTGCCACTGAACAGGCAGTTAGCCCACTGTTCCTAGGCCGTCATTGAAAATAAGAATTTGTTCTTAACTGACTTGCCTAGTTAAATAAAGAAAAAGAAAAATACAGTTAATAAACTGAGATTAGGGGGGACCACCTTTACTCCATACACAGACGTGTAGAAAGCTTTCCCTCACCCTCCATTTGGTAAATCTGACCATAATTCTAGCCTCCTGCTTACAAGCAAAAATTTAAAGCTGTATAAATTACTTACTGAGCCCACCACACTGAATACTCCAGGTTAGACTACTTTTTCATGTACAATGCACAGGCTTAAGGATTGTAGGATTCGGCAGGACGATTTATCAGATCATAATGGAGTTTACCTTACTCTACACCTTGATAGCAAACCAATAAATACTATATGGAGACTTAATACAAACATGCTGAATGATCCAGCATCCAAGGAATCAATAAAGGCAGAATTGAACATCTATCTGGAGAATAATGATAATGGGGAAGTATCTCCTGCGATATTATGGGATGCAGCTAAGGCAGTTATTAAAGGAAAGATCATATATCTCTCAAGTAGATTTAAAGCACAGAAACTACTGACAATACAGGAAACATTAAGAAACTTAGAACGATCTCCTAGTCAATACAAAGACCCTCTTTTATATTACAAGAGATTCAAAAGGTAAAACAGGAAATGGACCAGATTTATAGAGAAGTATAGAAAAAGCTCAGGTTCCTGAAACAACGTTATTATGAGGCTCAAAGGCAACCAAATTACTAGCATGGAGACTCAGGAAACAACAAGCACAGAATACCATTTTCAACATAAAACAACTCAAAACAAAGAAGATGTGCATGCAAATATCTCTACTAAAAGTAAACAAGTCTCCAGGCACTGGAGAGAGGCCATCGTATCTGTAATCCCAAAAGAGGGTAAAGATAAGAAGGAATGCAGTTCATGTAGAAAAATCTAAATTCTTAACACAGATTATAAACTATATGCATCAATAATAGCCAAAAGAATGGAGGGCATAATCCCAGAATTGATTGATGGGGATCAAACTGGTTTCATACAAAATAGGCAGACACAGGACAATATAAGGAGAACACGACATGTCATGGACCACATTACTCAGAGTAAGACAAGTGCAATATTAATCAGAAAAAGCATTTGATTCAGTGGGACGGGATTACCTATTCCAAGTTATGGAAAGATTTGGTTTCAACAAAGTGATACAGTGCATCAAAACACCGCTAGAATAAAGATAAATGGACATTTGTCACAAACAATAAAATTCGAGCGAGGGGCAAGACAAGACTAATCTTTCACCCACGCTCTTCTCCTTGTACCTCGAACCATTAGCACAGGCAATAAGATAGGACCCAACATTAGAGGGAATAACAATAAGAGGCAGTGAACATAAGATATGCATGTATGCTGATGACGTGCTGTTGTTCCTTAAAGACCCAGGCTCAAGTGTACCTGGATTGATGGATGTTTTACAACCATTTGGAAATTATTCAAGGTATGTGCTTAACGTGCACAAGACCCAAGCCCTAGTATATAATTATACACCACAGGAAAAGCTGAGGAGTAGGTATAACTTCACCTGGACCTCTTCATCCATTAAGTATCTTGGAGTATATCTACCAAAAGATACACCCAAACTTTGACATCATGGGAAATCAAAAGAAATTAGCCAAGACCTCAGACAAAACAATTGTAGACCTCCACAAGTCTGGTTCATTCTTGGGAGCAATTTCCAAACGCCTGAAGGTACCATGTTCATCTGTACAAACAATAGTATGCAAGTAAAACACCATGGGACCACGCAGCCGTCATACCGCTCAGGAAGGAGACGCGTACTTTGGTGCAAAAAGTGAAAATCAATCCCTGAACAACAGCAAAGGACCTTGTGAAGATGCTGGAGTAAACGGGTACAAAAGTATCTATATCTGCAATAAAATGAGTCCAATATCAACATAACCTGAAAGGCTGCTAATCAAGGAAGAAGCCACTTTTCCAAAACCGCCATAAAAAAGCCAGACTACGGTTTGCAACTGCACATGGGGACAAAGATTGTACTTTTTGGACAAATGCCCTCTGGTCTGATGAAACAAAAATATAACTTTGGCCATAATGACCATCGTTATGTTTGGAGGAAAAAGGGGGGAGCTTGCAAGCCGAAGAACACCATCCCAACCGTGAAGCACGGGGGTGGCAGTATCATGTTGTGGGGGTACTTTGCTGCAGGAGGGACTGGTGCACTTCACAAAATAGATGGCATCATGAAAGAGGACAATTATGTAGATATATTGAAGCAACATCTCAAGACATCCGTCAGGAAGTTAAAGCTTGGTCGCAAATGGGTCTTCCAAATGGACAATGACCCCAAGCATACTTCCAAAGTTGTGGCAAAATGGCTTAAAGACAACAAAGTCAAGGTACTGGAGTGGCCATCACAAAGCCCTTGACCCCAATCCTATAGAAAATTTGTGGGCAGAACTGAAAAAGCATGTGCGAGCAAGGAGGCCTACAAACCTGACTCAGTTACACCAGCTCTGTCAGGAGGAATGGGCCAAAATTCAACCAACTTATTGTGGGAAGCTTGTGGAAGGCTACCTTAAACGTTTGACCCAAGTTAAACAATTGAAAGGCAATGCTACCAAATACTAATTGAGTGTATGTAAACTTCTGACCCACTGGGAATGTGATGAAAGAAATAAAAGCTGACAATTCATTCGTTCTACTATTATTCTGACATTTCACATTCTTAAAATAAAGTGGTGATCCTAACTGACCTAAGACAGGGAATTTTTACAGTCTACGACTGTATTCAGCGCATGTGACAACATTTGATTTACAACCTCTGGTGTGTGTGTTTGTAGGTACGGTCATGAGGCTAAGGTGGTCCATTTCCTGGGGAAGGTGAAGCCATGGAACTACTCCTATGACACCCAGACTGGGAAGGTCAAAGGTCACACCCTCACGCCTGGCTCGGGTGACCTGAACCCTGACTTCCTGGTTCAGTGGTGGAACCTCTACTCCTCTGGGGTCCTACCTGCTCTCAGAGACTCATATGGAGACGCACTGTTCTGCTCCGGCTGCACTGAGGTACTGCGTGTGTGTGTCTCCTTATAGCGTGTGTACGTAAGATCTCCAGTACTGACAATTGTTTCTGAATCTTGACAGATGTATAACAAGACCTGAGAGATATGGTCGGTGCTTTCGAAAAGTATTCACACAGCTTCACTTTTTTCCACATTTTGTTTTTACAACCTGAATTTAAAATGTATTCTTTTGAGTTTGTGTCACTGGTCACACAATAATATCAAAGTGGAATTATGTTTTTAGGATTTTTAAAAATTAATTAATTAAATGAGAAAATAATGTATTGAGTCAAAGTATTCAACGCCTTTGTTAATGGCAAGCCTAAATAAGTTCAAGAGTACAAATGTGCTTAACATGCCATGTAATAAGTTGCATTGTTTTAACATGATTTCTGAATGACTACCTCATCGCTGTACCCCACACATAGAATTATCTGTAACGTCAAGCAGTGAATTACAAACACAGATTCAACCACAAATAACAGGGAGGTCTTCATTGCCTCGTGAAGAAGGGCACCTATCGGTAGATGGGTAAAAATAAAGAAGACATTGAATATCCCTTAGAGCATCGTGAAGTTATTCATTACAATTTGGCTGGTGTATCAATACACCCAGTCACTACAAAGATGCAGGCGTCCTAACTAACTCAGTTGTCAGAGAGGAAGGAAACTACTCAGGGATTTCACCATTAGGCCAGTGGGGACTTTAACACATTTCAAGTGTAATGGCTGTGATAGGAGGAAACTGAGGATGGATCAATAACATTGTAGTTACTCCACAATACTAACCTAATTTACAATGTGTAAAGAAGGAAGCCTGTACAGAATAAATCATATTCCAAAACATGCATCCTGTTTTCAATAAGGCAATAAAGTAAAACTGAGGTGAAGAAATGAACTTAGTCCTGAATACAAAGTATGTTTGGGTGGAAATCCAACATATCACTGAGTACCACTCGTAATATTTTCAAGCATGGAAGTGGCTGCATCATGTTATGGGTATGCCTGTCATCAGCAAGGACTAGGGTTTTTTTTGGATAAGAAGACAATGAATAAATCTAAGCACAGGAAAAGTCCATAAAGAGAAACCTGGTTGTCTGCTTGGGAGACAAATTGACCTTTGAGCAGGACAATAACCTAAAACACAAGGTCAAATATACACTGGAGTTGCTTACCAAGATAACATTGTATTTTCCTGAGTGGCCTAGTTAGACAGTTTTGACTTAAATTGGCTTGAAAATCAATGGCAAGACTTGAAAATGGCTGTCTAGCAATGATCAACAACCACTTTGACAGAGCATAAAAAATAAAAGAATGTACAGTCAAGGTGTGCAAAACACTTAGACTTACACAGAAAGACTCACAACTGTAATCACTACCAAAGGTGATTCTAACATGTATTGACTCAGGGGTGTAAAAAAAAAAAAATCTAGATTTAATTTTGTCATTACTGGGTATGGTGTGTAGATGGGTGAGAAACAAATCTTTTTAATCAATTTTGAATTCAGGCGGTAACGCAACCAAATGTGGATTAAGGCAAGTGCTATGAATACTTTAAGGCACTGTATGCGTTTTGTCGGGACTGTTGGAAGGACAGTTTGTGTATGTGAGTATAGTGTAATCGTAAAGAAGTTTAAGTACTGTATTTGCTGGTTTCAGTCGCTGATGGTGTGTTGACCATCTGTAGTGGCAAGTCATTGACATGGTAACCTCTCTCCCTGTCTCTCATGGATACTTTAAACAGGTAATTGAAGGGCATGTCTCAAATGGCACCTAATGTAGTGCAATAATAATATTGCAGTAGGGTGATGTAGTCACCGATGTAGTGCTATACTTCTGACACCGGCCTGCTGTGCTTATTGGCGTTGCCACGGTAACAGGAAGAAGCTGATTGGCTTTTCACTCCCACTGACCCCGGCCCCTGCCCTTCGTTCTGTTTCTCTGTAGAGGAAGCTGCTGATTGGTCGACGCTTTGGGTTGAGGGGAAATGCTTCATGACATTCACCCTTGTATTAGTGAGTATTTCTCCATGTCTCAGAACGCTCATCTTGTTTGCCTACCCTGTCTCTCCCTCCACCCCCTATAGGAGGAGGTCTGTGACAGTGTGGTTGAGATCATCCTCCCCCCGCCTCCCCCTCAGGCGCCCCAGGTGTCCAGTGAGGAGAGGAGGCAGCGATGGGAGGCGGGCCAGGCGGACTACATGGGCGCCGACTCCTTCGAAAGCATCCAGAGGAAACTGGACTGCTTCCTCAAGTAGAGGGCCAGAGGAGGGATGACTGACGGAGAGGGCATGCATTGGCAGGCCTGAGATGCGTCAGTCAGGGCGGGGATCAACTGGCATTCGACCAATCAGAAGAGAAAGCGGTAGAGCATGACGTATTGAAAAACAGTCACATCCTGGGCCTCTCTCTCGCTCTCTGTTTTTCTCTGTGTGTGTGTGTTCGTGCGTCTGTGTGGCCTGGTCCTGCAGAAATAACCCCTGCAGAGACCGGTCCATTCAGTGTTTGAACACCAGTTTACTACACTATGCAGCCCCCATACCACCACCTCAGCGCAGAAGCCTTGGTCAGTAAGTAATGACTCAGTAATAACCTCACTGTGACTCTGCCTCACCAAGTCCCATCCAGACCCCATGACTCTAACAGCTCTAACCCAGTTACTCAGTCAAGCCTGATAATGATCGGGCAGTCGTGCTTTTACTCTTTAAAGTATTCAGAGATGGGTCGGTATGAAGTATTTCCCTCTATAAAATGGAAGAACTTTTATTTTGTCTATTAAAGTTTGCATCCCAGTGGTTATTTCTGCTCTCCATATGTGTGTTGTGCATGGTTGTTTCTTTATATTAGGATTATTGTGAAGGAAGCCCATTTCTAAAGTGGAAAACCCACCGTAGCACTTGTCATTTCGCCATGTCCTGTTTGTCATCTCTTCCTGAGGGGTTTCATCACTTCCTGTGTAGTCTGACCAGTTGCCTTACCACTGTCAAAGACTCTTATTTCACAACTAGGCCTATTCTAGTTGTGGCCGTTCACTGTTTACAGAAAACACTTCTCTGCTGCTGCCCCCCCCCCCCCCTTCACATCTACTCCATTCAGACCTACCTCTACGCTCCTCCAGCTCCACTCTACTCCATTCAACCCTCCTACAGACTTACCTCCACGCTCCACTCTACTCCATTCAACCCTCCTACAGACTTACCTCCACGCTCCACTCTACTCCATTCAACCCTCCTACAGACTTACCTCTACACTCCACTCTACTCCACCCTTCTCTACTCTCAACTTGACAACCCACCCTCCAACATCAACACCCTGAAGTGTGTACCTTCATCCCACCTTGTGGATTTAAAAGGAATGGACTGGTATGAAGAAAATCATGTCAGATATTATTTTGTCATGGTGAAAACTCAAGTCCATGATTAATCCAATGCTTTCACATCCATGAAGGGGACTGAGCAGGTCAAGTGCACACGGGGGCATAAGGCCAGAAGGGAATCCTAACACACACAGCCTAAAATGATATAGTAAGTAATGGGACTGTAGTTTTGTGGTCCCTCTTAATACACCCACAAACGGCTCTATAGAGAAGTTTCCAAACGCTGTGAAACCTTGTGTGTTCTGAACACACCCCGGTAGTTCTCACTGTTTCTGTTCTCTGTAGACACCTAATAAAGGACTGGTGAAGAAGTCTCCAGCTGTCTGTTATTCTATGTGGCTGCTACTAGTACTACTGAACTGTGTGCGGGCTCAATGATGGTATTGAAATCATAACAAAAGGTTCTGATGTTAGGTGCGCCCTGTTTCAGACCTGGGATAAATATTTTTTAACTGCTTTGTGGAAAGTAAAAATCTTTCCGGGTGAACAAATAGCTACTTTGGAGGTGACTACAACTATTGGAATACAGATTCCAAAAACAGACCTCAAAGTTACTGTTTCCAAACTATGAATACCTACTTGTGTTAACTATTTGAATATGGATCTGAGAAAGCAACTTTGTAATTTTTTTTACAAATATTTTAATACTGATCTCAGGAAGTGAGTACTTTTTTTGAAACTATTGGATTGGCAGCCTTCAACTAATGTATCTGGAACTGCACGCTGAAGATATGAATAGAGCGCACACACACTCCTGTACTATACCAATCTATCTGACAGCATATTGGATCTACACAATACATTTCTGTCGGAAACATTTTGTAAATGTTCATTCTCCTGACTGTCCATTGCCACAGGTATACATAATCAAGTATAACCAATTACATTTTGTACAGATACGTATAAATAAATTGTGACGCTCAACTACTGTATGACTTTTTAAACATGCCACTGAAAAGATTGGAAGCTGTAATTCATTTTATGATACCTGAACATACTGCAGAGCAATTCCAAGCCATTTTTCAAACATTGTAAACAGCAAGTTGGATGCTTAGCCAAAACAACTTCTAAACACACTATACCATCTTTAAAGGAACCGTTTACTCAGAATACAAACTAACATGATTTTCAACCTACCTTGTCTACAGTTGATTCAAGAAGGCAGTTTTGGGATATTTAGTGTCCTTTCAACACTTAGCCATATTTTGTTACTGTTAGCCTTCTCTGAACACTTAACATTAAACTGTTCTTGTGTAATAAAACAAATTTGGAGCAACATTTTATGAGGATGTTTTGACATATTACTTTGGGAATTACATTTGAATTGGAGAGCAATAAGCTGAGTTTTTGTAACTACTGTACATGAGGAATAGTGACCGTTCCTTATTCCACTTATGTAATAACTCCATTATTATGCAATTAATGCCATTTCCAAAGTCATATGTATCAATATTGCTATTGTAATAAGTTACTAGACACGTATAAGAACTTGATGTCACTCATTCTGAAAATATATTTGTTATTCATTTTGAAGCTGCAAAAGTGGTCTACTCTAATGTTGAACTGATTCCATGTTCCTCATATGTAATTCTAGACTATATTGAGATATCTAAGAGCCCTCCAAACCATGTGCTTATGCTACAGTATGTAGTATATCTGAAGCATACCTGGATAGAATGGTATGTACAGCAATAGTTGCATAGGAGGGCATTGACTAGAATACAGTATGTAAAAACAGTAACTAAACATTATTAAAGTGACCCATGTGCATATGCACCGCCCGCAACCGCAGGGCTCTCCAGAAGGTGGTGCGGTCAGCCCAACGCATCACCGGGAGCACACTGCCTACCCTTCAGGACATCTACAGCACCGCAGGGCTCTCCAGAAGGTGGTGCGGTCAGCCCAACGCATCACCGGGAGCACACTGCCTACCCTTCAGGACATCTACAGCACCGCAGGGCTCTCCAGAAGGTGGTGCGGTCAGCCCAACGCATCACCGGGAGCACACTGCCTACCCTTCAGGACATCTACAGCACCGCAGGGCTCTCCAGAAGGTGGTGCGGTCAGCCCAACACATCACCGGGAGCACACTGCCTACCCTTCAGGACAACTACAGCACAGCAGGGCTCTCCAGAAGGTGGTGCGGTCAGCCCAACACATCACCGGGAGCACACTGCCTACCCTTCAGGACATCTACAGCACCGCAGGGCTCTCCAGAAGGTGGTGCGGTCAGCCCAACACATCACCGGGAGAACACTGCCTACCCTTCAGGACATCTACAGCACCGCAGGGCTCTCCAGAAGGTGGTGCGGTCAGCCCAACACATCACCGGGAGCACACTGCCTACCCTTCAGGACATCTACAGCACCGCAGGGCTCTCCAGAAGGTGGTGCGGTCAGCCCAACACATCACCGGGAGCACACTGCCTACCCTTCAGGACATCTACAGCACCCGGTGTCGCAGGAAGGCCAGGAAGATTAAAGGACCTCAGCCACCCGAGCCACAGCCTGTTCACCCCGCTATCGTCCAGAAGGCGAGTACAGGTGCATCAAAGCTGGGACCGATAGACACAAGCTATTTTTCAATCTCTATCGCATAATGTCTATACATCCCATCACACACATACATAGTACCAGTCAAACTTTTGGACACACCTACTCCTTCCAGGGTTTTTCTTTGAAATCATCAAAACTATGAAATAACACACATGGAATCATGTAGTAACCAAAAAAAACTGTAAAGCAAATCAACATTTATTGTATATTTGAGATTCTTCAAAGTAGCCACCCTTTGTCTTTCTGACAGCTTTGCACACACTTACCATTCTCTGGAATGCATTTCAATTAACAGGTGTGCCTTGTTAGTTCATTTGTGGAATTTCTTTCTTTAATGAGTTTGAGACAATCAGTTGTGTTGTGACAAGGTAGGGTTGGTTTACAGAAGATAGCCCTATTTGGTAAAAGACCAAGTCCATATTATGGCAAGAACAGCTCAAATAAGCAAACAGAAACAGTCCATCATTACTTTAAGACATGAAAGTCAGTCAATCTGGAAAATGTCAAGTACTTTGAAAGTTTCTTCAAGTGCAGTCGCAAAAACCATCAAGTGCTATGATGAAACTGACTCTCATGAGGACCGCCACAGGAATGGAAGATCCAGAGTTACCTCTGCTGCAGAGGATAAGTTCATTATAAATAAAAGCTTCACTGTCACGTTCGTCATAACGAGGAGACCAAGGCGCAGCGTGATAAGAATACATTCTTCTTTTATTACACGATGAACACGAAACAAAACAAACGTGACGCAATAAGACATGAGTTTATTTATTTATTTATTTCACCTTTATTTAACCAGGTAGGCTAGTTGAGAACAAGTTCTCATTTGCAACTGCGACCTGGCCAAGATAAAGCTTAGCAGTGTGAACAGACAACACAGAGTTACACATGGAGTAAACAATTAACAAGTCAATAACACAGTACAAAAAAGGCGTCTATATACATTGTGTGCAAAAGGCATGAGGAGGTAGGCGAATAATTACAATTTTGCAGATTAACACTGGAGTGATAAATGATCAGATGGTCATGTACAGGTAGAGATACTGGTGTGCAAAAGAGCAGAAAAGTAAATAAATAAAAACAGTGTGGGGATGAGGTAGGTGAAAATGGGTGGGTTATTTACCAATAGACTATGTACAGCTGCAGCGATCGGTTAGCTGCTCAGATAGCACATGTTTGAAGTTGGTGAGGGAGATAAAAGTCTCCAACTTCAGGGATTTTTGCAATTCGTTCCAGTCACAGGCAGGAGAGTACTGGAACGAAAGGCGGCCAAATGAGGTGTTGGCTTTAGGGATGATCAGTGAGATACACCTGCTGGAGCGCGTGCTACGGATGGGTGTTGCCATCGTGACCAGTGAACTGAGATAAGGCGGAGCTTTACCTAGCATGGATTTGTAGATGACCTGGAGCCAGTTGGTCTGGCGACAAATATGTAGCGAGGGCCAGCCGACTAGAGCATACAAGTCGCAGTGGTGGGTGGTATAAGGTGCTTTAGTGACAAAACGGATGGCACTGTGATAAACTGAATCCAGTTTGCTGAGTAGAGTGTTGGAGGCAATTTTGTAGATGACGTCGCCGAAGTCGAGGATCGGTAGGATAGTCAGTTTTACTAGGGTAAGTTTGGCGGTGTGAGTGAAGGAGGCTTTGTTGCGGAATAGAAAGCCGACTCTTGATTTGATTTTCGATTGGAGATGTTTGATATGAGTCTGGAAGGAGAGTTTACAGTCTAGCCAGACACCTAGGTACTTATAGGTGTCCACATATTCAAGGTCGGAACCATCCAGGGTGGTGATGCTCGTCGGGCATGCGGGTGCAGGCAACGATCGGTTGAAAAGCATGCATTTGGTTTTACTAGCGTTTAAGAGCAGTTGGAGGCCACGGAAGGAGTGTTGTATGGCATTGAAGCTCGTTTGGAGGTTAGATAGCACAGTGTCCAAGGACGGGCCAGAAGTATATAGAATGGTGTCGTCTGCGTAGAGGTGGATCAGGGAATCGCCCGCAGCAAGAGCAACATCATTGATATATACAGAGAAAAGAGTCGGCCCGAGAATTGAACCCTGTGGCACCCCCATAGAGACTGCCAGAGGACCGGACAGCATGCCCTCCGATTTGACACACTGAACTCTGTCTGCAAAGTAATTGGTGAACCAGGCAAGGCAGTCATCCGAAAAACCGAGGCTACTGAGTCTGCCGATAAGAATATGGTGATTGACAGAGTCGAAAGCCTTGGCAAGGTCGATGAAGACGGCTGCACAGTACTGTCTTTTATCGATGGCGGTTATGATATCGTTTAGTACCTTGAGTGTGGCTGAGGTGCACCTGTGACCGGCTCGGAAACCAGATTGCACAGCGGAGAAGGTACGGTGGGATTCGAGATGGTCAGTGACCTGTTTGTTGACTTGGCTTTCGAAGACCTTAGATAGGCAGGGCAGGATGGATATAGGTCTGTAACAGTTTGGGTCCAGGGTGTCTCCCCCTTTGAAGAGGGGGATGACTGCGGCAGCTTTCCAATCCTTGGGGATCTCAGACGATATGAGAGAGAGGTTGAACAGGCTGGTAATAGGGGTTGCGACAATGGAGGCGGATAGTTTCAGAAATAGAGGGTCCAGATTGTCAAGCCCAGCTGATTTGTACGGGTCCAGGTTTTGCAGCTCTTTCAGAACATCTGCTATCTGGATTTGGGTAAAGGAGAACCTGGAAGGGCTTGGGCGAGAAGCTGCGGTGGGGGCGGAGCTGATGGCCGATGTTGGAGTAGCCAGGCGGAAGGCATGGCCAGCCGTTGAGAAATGCTTGTTGAAGTTATCGATAATCATGGATTTATCGGTGGTGACCGTGTTATCTAGCCTCAATGCAGTGGGCAGCTGGGAGGAGGTGCTCTTGTTCTCCATGGACTTCACAGTGTCCCAGAACTTTTTGGAGTTGGAGCTACAGGATGCAAACTTCTGCCTGAAGAAGCTGGCCTTAGCTTTCCTGACTGACTGCGTGTATTGGTTCCTGACTTCCCTGAACAGTTGCATATCGCGGGGACTATTCGATGCTATTGCAGTCCGCCACGGGATGTTTTTGTGCTGGTCGAGGGCAGTCAGGTCTGGAGTGAACCAAGGGCTGTATCTGTTCTTGGTTCTGCATTTTTTGAACGGAGCATGCTTATCTAAAATGGTGAGGAAGTTACTTTTAAAGAATGACCAGGCATCCTCAACTGACGGGATGAGGTCAATGTCCTTCCAGGATACCCGGGCCAGGTCGATTAGGAAGGCCTGCTCACAGAAGTGTTTTAGGGAGCGTTTGACAGTGATGAGGGGTGGCCGTTTGACTGCGGCTCCGTAGCGGATACAGGCAATGAGGCAGTGATCGCTGAGATCCTGGTTGAAGACAGCGGAGGTGTATCTGGAGGGCCAGTTGGTCAGGATGACGTCTATGAGGGTGCCCTTGTTTACAGAGTTAGGGTTGTACCTGTTGGGTTCCTTGATGATTTGTGTAAGATTGAGGACATCTAGCTTAGATTGTAGGACTGCCGGGGTGTTAAGCATATCCCAGTTTAGGTCACCTAAAAGAACAAACTCTGAAGCTAGATGGGGGGCGATCAATTCACAAATGGTGTCCAGGGCACAGCTGGGAGCTGAGGGGGGTCGGTAGCAGGCGGCAACAGTGAGAGACTTATTTCTGGAGAGAGTAATTTTCAGAATTAGTAGTTCGAACTGTTTGGGTATGGACCTGGAAAGTATGACATTACTTTGCAGGCTATCTCTGCAGTAGACTGCAACTCCTCCCCCTTTGGCAGTTCTATCTTGACGGAAGATGTTATAGTTGGGTATGGAAATCTCAGAATTTTTGGTGGCCTTCCTGAGCCAGGACTCAGACACGGCAAGGATATCAGGGTTAGCAGAGTGTGCTAAAGCGGTGAGTAAAACAAACTTAGGGAGGAGGCTTCTGATGTTGACATGCATGAAACCAAGGCTTTTTCGATCACAGAAGTCAACAAATGAGGGTGCCCGGGGACATGCAGGGCCTGGGTTTACCTCCACATCACCCGCGGAACAGAGAAGGAGTAGTATGAGGGTGTGGCTAAAGGCTATCAAAACTGGTCGCCTAGAGCATTGGGGACAGAGAATAAGAGGAGCAGGTTTCTGGGCATGGTAGAATATATTCAGGGCATAATGCGCAGACAGGGGTATGGTGGGGTGCGGGTACAGCGGAGGTAAGCCCAGGCACTGGGTGATGATGAGAGAGGTTGTATCTCTGGACATGCTAGTTGTAATGGGTGAGGTCACCGCATGTGTGGGAGGTGGGACAAAGGAGGTATCAGGGGTATGAAGAGTGGAACTAGGCGCTCCATTGTGAACTAAAACAATGATAACTAACCTGAACAACAGTATACAAGGCATATTGACATTTGAGAGAGACATACAGCGAGGCATACAGTAATCACAGGTGTTGAATTGGGAAAGCTAGCTAAAACAGTAGGTGAGACAACAACAGCTAATCAGCTAGCACAACAACAGCAGGTAAAATGGCGTTGACTAGGCAACGGGGCCGACAGATAAAACATAAACAAGCAGAATGAGGTACCGTGATTAATGGACAGTCCAGCGTGCATCAGCTATGTAGCCAAGTGATCAGTGTCCAGGGAAGCTGGATTAGTGAGTGTTATCCAGGTTAAAAAAAAACTAACAATGACTAAATAGCTACACTCGCATTAACATCTGCTAACCATGTGTATGTGACAAATAAAATTTGATTTTGATTTGGTGTCCCTTAGTAGGGGTATATTTGCAGCAATATGACCAATGACGTCCTGATTCACGCAGTCTCCTCTGAACAGTTGATGTTGAGATGTGTCTGTTACTTGAACTCTGCGAATGAGTGCTGACAGGGAACTACACAGACAATAACCCACAAAACCAAAATGGAAAATGGCAACCTAAACAGCTGTCTCTGATTGGGAACCAATTCAGGCCACCATAGACCTACAAATACGTAGACATACAAAAAACCCATAGATATAGAAAAAACCCAAGACGAGGAAAAACACATATACCCAGCCTCGTCACACCCTGACCTGACCAAAATAAAACAGAAAACATAGATAACTAAGGTCAGGGCGTGACATTCGCAGAGTTCAAGTAACAGACACATCTCAACATCAACTGTTCAGAGGAGACTGCGTGAATCAGGACGTCATTGGTCATATTGCTGCAAATATACCCCTACTAAGGGACACCAAATCAAAATCAAATTTTATTTGTCACATACACATGGTTAGCAGATGTTAATGCGAGTGTAGCGAAATGCTTGTGCTTCTAGTTCCGAAAATGCAGTAATAACCAACAAGTAATCTAACTAACAATTCCAAAACTACTGTCTTATACACACAAGTGTAAGATGATAAATAATATGTACATAAAGATATATGAATGAGTGATGGTACAGAGCAGCATAGGCAAGATACAGTAGATGGTATCGAGTACAGTATATACATATGAGATGAGTATGTAAACAAAGTGGCATAGTTAAAGTGGCTAGTGGTACATGTATTACATAAAGATGAAGTAGATGATATAGAGTACAGTATATACGTATACATATGAGATGAATAATGTAGGGTATGTAAACATTATATTAGGTAGCATTGTTTAAAGTGGCTGGAGTTGAGTCAGTGTGTTGGCAGCAGCCACTCAATGTTAGTGGTGGCTGTTTAACAGTCTGATGTGTCAGGATTTGGCCAAGAACTTCAGCTTGGTGGCAGCCCCTCTCTCAGCTTTAACCAAGGGTGGCAATGCAAGGTTTTTGTGGGGAAGAGAAGCTGAGACGGCCTTCCAAGGACTCAAGCAGCGCGTTCTCTCTGCTCCCATCCTGATACTACCGACTACGGATGAACCATTTGTGGTGGAGGTAGACGCATCAGAGGTTGGTGTTGGAGCTGTCCTGTCTCAGAGGGGTGAAGACAAGAAGCTTCATCCGTGTGCTTTCTTCTCACACCGGCTTACCCCGACTGAGAGGAACTACGATGTGGGGATCGTGAACTCCTAGCGGTTAAGATGGCATTGAAGGAATGGAGACACTGGCTCGAGGGGGCTTCTCACCCGTTTCAAGTGCTTACGGACCACAAAAATCTGGAGTATATCCAGCAGGCGAAGCGGTTGAACTCTAGACAAGCTAGATGGTCTCTTTTCTTCAATCGATTCCAGTTTATCCTCACCTATCGGCCCGGGTCGAAGAATCTCAAACCGGATGCCCTGTCCCGAGTCTACGCTCCTGCCATTCGAGATGACACGGACATGCCTGTCCTTCCTGCTGCTAAGATTGTGGCTCCGATCTCGTGGCAAGTTGAGGATACCGTGAGACGTGCTCAAGCTAGCGAACCGGACCCGAAAGGAGGTCCTGCCAATCGGTTGTTTGTCCCCAAGGCAGTGAGGACTCAGGTCCTTCTGTGGGGGCACTCCTCTCGCCTCACCTGTCATCCGGGCGTAGGTCGCACCTTGGAGTTCATCCAGCGTAAGTTCTGGTGGCCTACCATAAGAGAAGACGTTGCCACTTTCGTCAATGCCTGTCCCGTGTGCTGCCAGGGCAAATCTTCTCACCTCCGCCCTCAAGGACTCCTTCACCCTTTACCTGTTCCCCACAGACCCTGGTCCCATATCTCATTGGACTTTATTACTGGACTTCCTCCATCCCATGGCAATACTACTATCCTAGTCATAATCGACAGGTTTTCAAAGGCGGCCAGGTTCGTCCCTCTGACTAAGTTACCTTCTGCCAAGGAAACGGCTGAGTTGGTAATTAATCATGTGTTCCGAGTCTTCGGCATTCCTCAAGATATGGTTTCTGACAGAGGTCCTCAGTTCGCCTCAAGGTTTTGGAAGGCCTGCCAACTCATGGGGGCTTCTGCCAGTCTATCTTCAGGGTACCATCCGGAGTCCAACGGCCAAACAGAGAGGATGAATCAAGAGCTGGAAACCACCCTCCGATGTATGACTCGTGACAACCCGTCCACATGGTCATCCTTTATTGTTTGGGCCGAATACGCGCACAACACCTTGCGCTCCTCCTCCACTGGTATGTCCCCGCACGAGTGTCAGTTTGGCTATGCTCCTCCATTGTTCCCGGACCAGGAGGCAGAAGTCAGAGTGCCTTCAGCCTTGAAGTTCGTCAGACGCTGTCGGCTTATGTGGAGGAAGACCCGTCTTAATCTTATGCGTTCCTCACAGAGGTACCAACAACAAGCCAACAGACGTCGCCGTCCCGGGCCTACCCTGCGCCCCGGCCAGAGAGTCAGGCTCTCCACAAGAGACTTACCTCTACGGGTGGAGTCTCGCAAGCTGTCCCAAAAATACATCGGTCCCTTCAAGGTTGCCAGGAGAGTTAACCCAGTTTCTTATCGCCTACACTTACCCAGATCCCTTAAGATTAATCCCACATTTCACATTTCATTGTTAAAACCTGTTGTTTTTTCTCCCCTTGTCCCGGCAGACAGACCTCCCCCTCCGCCTCGTGTCATTGGAGGCCAGCCGGCTTATACCGTCCATCGGATACTGGATTCCCGCCGGGTGCAGCGGTCCTGGCAGTATCTGGTGGACTGGGAAGGCTACGGTCCCGAGGAGCGCTCCTGGGTTCCTGCCAAAGACATCCTGGACCCTGACCTCATTCGTCAGTTCAGGGCCCTCCACCCTGAGAGAGCTGGTAGGAACGTCAGGAGCCGTTCCTAGGGGGGATTCTGTCAGGATTTGGCCAGGGTTGTTCCGGGTTTTGGTCACTAGATGCCCCCATTGTGCTTTTTGACCTTATGTTTTTTCCCTTGTTCCCCATTATTATTTGCACCTGTGCCTCGTTTCCCCTGATTGTATTTAAACCCTTAGTTTCCCTCAGTTCTGTGCTCTGTGTTTGTATGTTAGCACCCAGCCCTAGTGTTCTGTGTATTCTTGTCGATTCCGGTGGATGCTCTTGTGGAATTCTGTTTTTGTTTTTGAGTATCTCTTGAGGCTTTTTTGTGCTATTCCTACCACCTTTTGGATTTACCATTTTTGTATTGAAGGACTTCTTTTTTTTTACTTTATTAAATACACCGTCTTAAGTACTGCTGTGTCTGCCTCATCTTCTGGGTTCTGCTGACTATTCGTTGCTCAGTTGGTTAAGTGACTGTTTCTCACTCCGGAGACCCAGGTTCGTAACCGGGTCCTGACACTGATGGCCTTGAGATAGAAGCTGTTTTTCAGTCTCTCGGTCCCAGCTTTGATGCACCTGTACTGACCTCGCCTTCTGGATGATAGCGGGGTGAACAGGCAGTGGCTCGGGTGGTTGTTGTCCTTGATGATCTTTATGGCCTTCCTGTAACATCAGGTGGTGTAGGTGTCCTGGAGGGCAGGTAGTTTGCCCCCGGTGATGCGTTGTGCAGACCTCACTACCCTCTGGAGAGCCTTACGATTGTGGGCGGAGCAGTTGCCGTACCAGGCGGTGATACAGCCCGCCAGGATGCTCTCGATTGTGCATCTGTAGAAGTTTGTGAGTGCTTTTGGTGACGAGCCGAATTTCTTCAGCCTCCTGAGGTTGAAGAGGCGCTGCTGCGCCTTCTTCACGATGCTGTCTGTGTGGGTGGACCAATTCAGTTTGTCTGTGATGTGTATGCCGAGGAACTTAAAACTTACTACCCTCTCCACTACCCAATTTGTAAGTCGCTCTGGATAAGAGCGTCTGCTAAATGACTTAAATGTACTGTTCCATCGATGTGGATAGGGGGGTGTTCCCTCTGCTGTTTCCTGAAGTCCACAATCATCTCCTTAGTTTTGCTGACGTTGAGTGTGAGGTTATTTTCCTGACACCACACTCCGAGGGCCCTCACCTCCTCCCTGTAGGCCGTCTCGTCGTTGTTGGTAATCAAGCCTACCACTGTTGTGTCGTCCGCAAACTTGATGATTGAGTTGGAGGCGTGTGTGGCCAATAATAAGAAGAGACTTGCTTAGGCCAAGTAACACGAGCAATGGACATTAGACCGGTGGAAATCTGTCCTTTGGTTTGATGAGTCTAAATATGAGATTTTTAGTTCCAACCACCGTGTCTTTGTGAGACACAGAGTAGGTGAACGGATGATCTCCACATGTGTGGTTCCTACCTGTGAAGCATGGAGGAGGAGGTGTGAGGGTGCATTGCTGGTGACACTGTCTGTGATTTATTTTGAATTGAAGGCACACTTAACCAGCATTGCGACCACAGCATTCTGCAGCGATACGCCATCCCATCTGGTTTGTGCTTAGTGGGACTATCATTTGTTTTTCAACAGGACAATGATCCAAAACACACCTCCAGGCTGTGTAAGGGCTATTTGACCAAGAAGGAGAGTGATGGAGTGCTGCATCAGATAACCTGGCCTCCACAATCACCCGACCTCAATCCAATTGAGATGGTTTGGGGTGAGTTTGACCGATGAGTGAAGTAAAAGCAGCCAACAAGTGCTCAACATATGTGGGAACTCCTTCAAGACTGTTGGAAAAGCATTCCAGGTGAAGCTGGTTGAGAGAACGCCAAGAGTGTGCAAAGCTGTCATCAAGGCAAAGAGTGGCTACTTTGAAGAATCTCAAATATAAAATATATTTTGATTTGACGAAAATGTTTTTGGTTACTACATGATTCCATATGTGTTATTTCGTAGTTTTGATGTCTCCACTATTATTCTACAATGTAGAAAATAGTAAAATAAAGAAAAACCCTTGAATGAGTATGTGTGTCCAAACTTCTGACTGGTACTGTATATGTACACTACCGTTCAAAAGTTCAGGGTCACTTTGAAAAAATGTTGTCCATTAAAATAACATTGAATTCATGAGAAGTACAGTGTAGACATTGTTAATGTTGTAAATGACTATTGTAGCTGGAAACGGCAGATTTTTTAATGGAATATCTACAGAGGCCCGTTATCAGCAACAATCACTCCCATGTTCCAATGGCACGTTGTGTTAGCTAATCCAAGTTTATCATTTTAAAAGGCTAATTGATCATTAGAAACCCCTTTAGCAATGTCATCACAGCTGAAAACTGTTGTGCTGATTAAAGAAGCAGTAAAACTGGCCTTCTTTAGACTTGTTGAGTATCTGAAACATCAGCATTTGTGGGTTCGATTGCAGGCCCAAAATGGACAGAAACAAATAACTTTCTTCTGAAACTCGTCAGTCTATTCTGGCAGCTTCTGAAACTCTTTAAGGCTATTCCATGCCAGAAATTGCCAAGAAACTGAAGATCTCGTACAACACTGTGTACTACTCCCTTCACTCCCTGCAAACTGGCTCTAACCAGAATAGAAAGAGGAGTGGGAGGCCCCGGTGCACAACTGAGCAAGAGGACAAGTCCTCAACTTGCAGTTTCACTAAATAGTACCCGCAAAACACCAGTCTCAACGTCAACAGTGAAGAGGCGACTCCGTGATGCTGGCCTTCTAGGCAGAGTTCCTCTGTCCAGTGTCTGTGTTCTTTTACCCATCTTAATCTTATTTTTTAATTGGCCAGTCTGAGATATGGCTTTTTCTTTGCAACTTCCATCTCTCAACTGTGAGAGACGGAATCTAAAACAAAAATCCAGAAAATCACATTGTGATTGCATACAATGTGATTTTCTGGATTTTTGTTTTAGATTCCGTCTCTCACAGTTGAAGTGTACCTATGATAAAAATTACAGACCTCTACATGCTTTGTAAGTAGGAAAACCTGCAAAATCGGCAGTGTATCAAATACTTGTTCTCCCCAATGTATATCGACATAACCTGAAAGGCCACTCAGCAAGGAAGAAGCCATTGCTCCCAAACCGCCATAAAAAAAGCCAGACTACGGTTTGCAACTGCATATGGGGACAAAGATCGTACTTTTTGGAGAAATGTCCTCTGTTCTGATGAAACACAAATAGAACTGTTTGGCCATAATGACCATTGTTATGTTTGGAGGAAAAAGGGGGAGGCTTGCAAGCCGAAGAACACCATCCCAACCGTGAAGCACAGGAGTGGCAGCATCATGTTGTGGTGGTGCTTTGCTGCAGGAGGGACTGGTGCACTTCACAAAATAGATGGCATCATGAGAGAGGAAAATTATGTGGATATATTGGATATATTGAAGCAACATTTCAAGACATCAGTCAGGAAGTTAAAGCTTGGTCGCAAATGGGTCTTCCAAATGGACAATGACCCCAAGCATGCTTCCAAAGTTGTGGCAAAATGGCTTAAGGACAATAAAGTCAAGGTATTGGAGTGTCCATCACAAAGCCTATAAGGACAAGGACACATTTTCTATAGGCTTTGTGATGGACAGTCCAATACCTTGACTTTATTGTCCTTACATTATGTGGCTGAGCCATGAGGAGAAAGACCACCAGATAGACCCTCGTGACAGAATAACCCACCATAAAAGGACCAAACAGCGTGGTACAAGGCAGCAGCAGCGATCGCAGGACTCATGGACTTGGTAGTAAATTCTGGACGGCGGAGGAACCTGGGCACAACCAGGGGATAATCACCACCCCAAGGCAGAGCGAAAGCAGAGAGGCGTGGGTATGAGGAGGCAGCGCGGCTGGAAGCCTCAGAGGCACCCCCAAAAATGTATTGGGAGGGGGCACATGGCGCAGTCGGCGAAGTTGAGGGTTGAGTCTGAGATTGTCGAGGAGTTATTGGACAGATTGGAGGAGAGTGAATGGAGGGGAGATTGAGACATTCAAGGAGTTGTTTACGAAATTGGTAGTATGCACCGCATTCGCCTTGAGGAGCGTGTTAGCTGTCCGATGCCACCTGTGTCAGTTCCTTGTACTCAGCCTGAAACTTGTGTTAAAGTTCTGGAAGATGATGCTGGCTATACACACCAGGTCTCCAGTACTCCTTCACAACCCGGTGTGTCCTGTTCTTGCCTCTCGCACTCATCCTGAGGTGCGTGTTCTCAGCCCGGTACCACCAGTACAGGTACCACGCATAGTGTGCCTCGGCAATCCAGTGCGCCCTGTTCCTCCTCCCTGCACTCGCCCTGAGGTGTGTTCTCGGCCCAGTACCACCAGTGCCAACACCACGCACTAGGCTTCCTGTGCGTCTCCAGAGCCCTGTACGCCCTGTTCCTCCTCCCTGCACTCACCCTGAGGTGTGTTCTCGGCCCAGTACCACCAGTGCCAACACCACGCACTAGGCTTCCTGTGCGTCTCCAGAGCCCTGTACGCCCTGTTCCTCCTCCCTGCACTCGCCCTGAGGTGTGTTCTCGGCCCAGTACCACCAGTGCCAACACCACGCACTAGGCTTCCTGTGCGTCTCCAGAGCCCTGTACGCCCTGTTCCTCCTCCCTGCACTCGCCCTGAGGTGTGTTCTCGGCCCAGTACCACCAGTGCCAACACCACGCACTAGGCTTCCTGTGCGTCTCCAGAGCCCTGTATGCCCTGTTCCTCCTCCCCGCACTCACCCTGAGGTCCGTGTCTCCAGCCCGGTACCACCAGTGCCGGCACCACGTACCAGGCCACCAGTGCGCCTCCAGGATCCAGTACTCCCTGTTCCTGCTCCTCTCAGCCATATTCTTTGGGTATTTTGTGGGTGATTGTTCCTGTTTCCAGTGTTAGTGTTCACGTTACGGGACTGTTTCGTCTTCGTTTGCTTTTGTTCATTGAAGTTTCCTATTAAATATGGATAATCATCAGGCTGCATTTTGGTCCTCCTCTCTTTCACCCGAAGACAATCGTGACCATGTATGTACAGTTGAAGTTTACATACACCTTGGCCAAATACATTTAAACTCAGTTTTTCACAATTCCTGACTTTTAATCATAGTAAAAATTCCCTGTCTCAAATAAATCAAATCAAATTTTAGGTCAGTTAGGATCGCTTTATTATTTTAAGAATGTGAAATGTCAGAATAATAGAGAATTATTTTATTTATTTCTTCACATTCCCAGTGGGTCAGAAGTTTACATACACTCAATTAGTATTTGGTAGCATTGCCTTTAAATTGTTTAACTTGGGTCAAACGTTTCAGGTAGCCTTCCACAAGCTTCACGCAATAAGTTGGGTGAAATTTGACCCATTCCTCCTGACAAGGTAAAAAATCAATACATACTAGTAAATAAGGTTATCCAAACAACTATATCCCTAGAGCAGTAAAATAATATACATACAGTTGAAGTCGAAGTTTACATACACTTAGGTTGTCATTAAAACTCGTCTTTCAACCACTCCACAAACAATATCTAAACTCAACATTCATCAATTTCAAAGGTTTTACTGAGTTACAGTTCATATAAGACAATTAATCAATAGAAAGAAAGAAACGAGGCCCTAATCTATGGTTTTCACGTGACATGGCAAGGGTGCAGCCATGGGTGGGCCTGCGAGGGCATAGGCCCACCCACTTGGGAGCCAGGCCCACCCACTTGGGAGCCAGGGCCAGCCAATCAATGAGTTTTTCCACAGAAAAGGGCTTTATTACAGACAGAAATACTCCACAGCACCTCCACAGACGATCCCGCAGGTGAAGTAGCTGGATGTGGAGGTCCTGGGTTGGCGTGGTTACACGTGGTCTGTGGTTGAGGCCGGTTGGACATACTGCCAAATTCTCTAAAGTGGCGTTGGAGGCGACTTATGGTAGAGAAATGAACATTCAATTCTCTGGTGGACATTCCTGCAGTCAGCATGCCAATTGCACGCTCCCTCAAAACTTGATACCTCTGTGGTGTGTGACAAAACTGCACATTTAAGAGCGGCTTTTTTGCACAGGCGCACCTGTGTAATGTTCATGCTATCTAATCAGCTTCTTGATATGCCACACCTGTCAGGTGGATGGATTATCTAAGCAAAGAATAAATGCTCCCTAACAGGGATGTAAACAAATTTGCGCAAAAAAATAGGGAAATAAGCTTTTTGTGCGTATGGAACATTTCTGGGATCTTTTATTTAAGCTCTTGAAACACTTTTTACATGTTACATTTATATTTTTGTTCAGTATTAGTTGACTTTTAGTTGAAACTCTAGATAAAATATATTAGACTACCTCGAGTATTTGAAAAGTTTTTTTCTTTCTACTAAACTACAGAATACAACTATTTTCGGCCCAGGACTGCTCTGTTTATCTTTATCAATGTTGGTGGCACTTTAGCTATAAATGAATAGTAATAACAAACCTGCGTTTAACTCAGATGTAGTCTGTAGATTGGATATGTGTATTTCGATGCTCTAAAGCTCTTGTAAGAAATTGCCAGAAAAATGCAAAGAACAATTTCAAAATCAATGTACAGACAGAGAAAGGCCACCACCACACTGTTTTAAAAACCCGCTCACCCGGCGCGCCGGCGTGGAAACTAAATCGAGCTTACCGTTATGTCTGGGCTTGGTCTGTGGTTCGTTCCGTTTCCGCCCTGTCATCCTGGCTTTTCTCCGGTCCCCGGGGCCCAATTCCAGAAGAGGACAGCTAAACAAGTGAAAATAGCACTAGCATAACCGGCTACAGTTTATTAGCTAAAATCTGAAGTAAATCACAGCGACAGATCGGTGTATTCGCGGAGACAAATAGAGGAGGAGGGGCGGGGTTTCAGGAGTTTTACATGAGACGAGATATTGCTTCCTAGTTAAGCTTACTGGTGAGTAAAAGGCGCACATTACAACATGGCTAGGCTATCCAGCTATCTGCTTAAACTAGCCGTACTATCGGACTTATGTTAGTTAGCTACTGATAATCACTAGTGAACGTAACATAATATTGGTTATAAACCGTTTATTACAGTGGATATAGTGCACCCATTCTCATAGGCCTAGCTGTGAAACTATTTTTATAGTGGACATACACCCACCTATCATACCCTGTCTGTAACCCTATCATTAAAGGCCTAGTGGACATATTACACCCAGCCTCACATCCATACAGCTACTTTTATAGTGGAGATATCACACCCACCTATTATATAGCCTGGCTATAAACCTATTATTATTATAGTGGAGATATAACCTGGCTATAAACCTATTATTATAGTGGAGATAGCACATCCACCTATTATATAGCCTGGCTATAAACCTATTATTATTATAGTGGAGATATAGCCTGGCTATAAACATATTATTATAGTGGAGATATAGCCTGGCTATAAACCTATTATTATTATAGTGGAGATATAGCCTGGCTATAAACATATTATTATAGTGGAGATATAGCCTGGCTATAAACCTATTATTATTATAGTGGAGATATAGCCTGGCTATAAACATATTATTATAGTGGAGATATAGCCTGGCTATAAACATATTATTATAGTGGAGATAGCACATCCACCTATTATATAGCCTGGCTATAAACATATTATTATAGTGGAGAGATCACATCCACCTATTATATAGCCTGGCTATAAACATATTATTATAGTGGAGATATAGCCTGGCTATAAACATATTATTAAAGACCTAGTAGAATAACATGTAGCCGACCACTCTCTGTGTGCATCACATGTAGCCTACCACTGTCTGTGTGCATCACATGTAGCCTACCACTGTCTGTGTGCATCGCATGTAGCCTACCACTGTCTGTGTGCATCACATGTAGCCTACCACTGTCTGTGTGCATCACATGTAGCCTACCACTGTCTGTGTGCATCACATGAAGCCTA